>NW_022986869.1:0-180431 GCF_010094085.1 Westerdykella ornata | reverse complement strand
GAATACAATCAGTCAACCCATCTTCATTCAATCTTTCTGTCACCGTGACATCTTCAGATATCATCAAATCTGACACTTGCCTACTGGCTTTCTAGCAATTTCTTGGGCAAAATTTCGAATCATTTGTATCGTAGGAGGTAGCCCACACCTTGAAAGGCTTTCAATATACTCTACAAGCCATAGTTCTTGAGTAGCGCTAAGATTTTATTGTTGTTCATAGCCGGCCGCATTTGATCCAGTAATTCCATGCAGCCACCTCGAGAGAGTTGACTGATTAACACGGTATTTTTTCATGATCTGTGTGATATTGACTTTTTCTCCTTCTTTTTACGATTCCGCCGCTGCAATAGCTGCCTCAATATCGCCCATATTGGTTGAGATATAGCTGGTTGAAAATGGGGTTGATTTTTGGCGGTGTAGCCAAAATCGTGCACGAGCCGGTCCCGTGCACGAGCCGGTCGCTGACGTTAATGCATGGCCGAGCCTTTCTACACACGAATTTCAACACCCTTTATCTCCACTAATATGGGAGCTATCGAGGATGTGCTAGCAGCACTTAGAAGTGCAAAAAGATAGAGGAAAGATCAATTTAACTCAAACTGCAGCAAAATTTGGTGTTCAATGCTCGACACTGTCGAGGCGTTGGCGAGGAATAACCCATCCCCATGCAGAGAAACATCAAAATCAGCAACTTCTCATACCTGTTCAAGAAAGCGAGCTTATCCAATATATTGATCAGCTATCTGAGCAAGGCCTACCGCCGACTAGGTCCATGGTTCATAATTTCATGGCTGAAATCGCCCAAAAGCTTGTTGGAAAGTGCTGAGCGGATCACTTTATTAAACAGCATCAATTTGACCTGGTATCCAAGTACATTGAGGGCATGGATATAGCCCAAAAATGGGCTGATTCTGCCTTCAAATACTCATTATATTTCAAGCTTTTGGAGGCCAAGATTAAACAATACAAGATTCAACTGTTCCTTATCTACAACATGGATGAGAAAGGTTTCCTTATTGGT
Source organism: Westerdykella ornata (assembly GCF_010094085.1). NCBI lineage: Eukaryota > Fungi > Ascomycota > Dothideomycetes > Pleosporales > Sporormiaceae > Westerdykella > Westerdykella ornata. The sequence goes on along the minus strand of NW_022986869.1, from coordinate 179,410 downwards.
ATACTATCAAAAACGAAGAGGATCTTCTCTAAAGCCCAATTTGAGGAGGGTAAGATTCGTCAGTTTATCCAGGATGGCAACCGAGAGTGGATAACTAGTATTGTCTGTATCTGTGCAGATGGGACCTTCCTACCGCTAGCTCTCATCTATCAGGTGACCTCAGGCAATATCTAGGATACATGGTTACAAGATTTTGATCCTTCAATCCTTCAATCCTTCTTTACCTCATCTCCAAGTGGCTGGACGAACGATAAGATATGTGAGGATGGTCCCTGGGTCTCCACGAGCGGCTGGATCTCCGAGGCCTGTACTGCAACTGCGTGAGACAAAGGAGAATGGCTGGGTAGGTTGAGATCTATTTCAAGCTATCCAAAGGTGGAGAGCAAAGGATTGCTTCCACCGCACGATCTATATACACTGAGTGCGCTCGTTAAGTGAGCGGTTGGCTTGGCAGAAGGCCAGTGCAGAAAAGATAGGATGATGAAAGGAACAATCATATGACTTGAGCCATGTGACTGATCAAGGCAACCACACAATCAAGTGGTTCAGCCGAGCAGAGCCTTGAGCCGTCACAAGATAAGCCTCCAATGGATCAAACTCTTCAATAAGTTGACTCGATCCAAAGCCAGGAATGCTTATCGGCTGCTCCTGCTCAACGGCCATGGATCCCACCTTACAATGAGCTTCATTGACTACTGCGATAACAACAAGATCCTCCTATGCCTCTATCCTCCTCATTCCACTCATTCCTTACAACCTCTCGATGTCTGCTGCTTCCGACCTCTATCTGCCACCTATAGCCAAGAACTAGCTGGATTACTCTATTAATCGCAAGGCCTCATGGCTATAACTAAGTGTGACTTCTTCCGCTTATTCAATAAGGCCTGGCAGAAGATGTTTACATCAAATCTCATCACCTCGGCCTTTAAGAGTACTGGGATTGAGCCTTTTAATCCATCCGTAATCCTTGATAAGTTCAATACCAAGTAGCCAGATAGGCCATCTAGTTCAGAATCTTCGACCTCAGTACTCAGTGCTAGCGATTGGAAGAAGGTCAGAGCATTTCTTGAGGAAGTCATCGACAATATGGATGACTGCCGGGTACGGAAGCTTGGCAGGTCAATACAGGCACTTACAGTTCAAACTCAGCTCCTTACAACAGAGGTTGATGGCTTTAAGCAGGCTATTAGGAAGGAGAAGAAGTGACAGCAGCGTGGCAAGCCTCTCCAACTTGCAGCTCCTACTCAGAGTGAGGGTGGAGCCATCTTTTGGAGTCCTAATAAGGTACAACAAGCTCATGATCACCAAGCTCAAAAAGAAGCAGCAGCAGAGTCTCAAAGACTTTAAAAAGAGAAAGATAGAATCCTCCGTGAAGAGAAGAAGGCTGAGAAGGAGCGGCTTCAGGAGGAGAGATGATGAACAAGGGCTACTGCAAAGGAGCTCCAGCTACAGCAGATAGAGGACAAGTGGCATCAAAAGCAGGAGGATATTATAGCCCGTAAGGCAAATCAATAGCTTCAAATTGAGTCTAAACCCACCAGGAAGCCTCAGAAGAAGGTTATCAAGCCAACAGTTCAAGCTCAAAAGGATACAGAGGAAAAGGAAACTGTTCCAGAGGTAGTAGTGGTCTTGGGGCCATCAAGCCGTCGTGGCAGGCAAATTAAGGTGCCAGAACGCTATCGCATGTGATTTGATCACAAAATAGGATTTGCCGAACTCAATAGTCCTCCTCTACTCAAAATCTCGTGATATTACAATCTATATTAGGCTCTATAGCCTCAAAAGTAGGTGCTCAAAACCAGTGAGAACCGTGCATTACGCGAGGCCGTCCATTACGCGATTAGTCACGGTAGGGTAATAAGGAGCTGGGGTCCGTGGGGATAAACGGGGACAACAAGTCTACCCTGGGTACCCTACGGTATCCACGATTTCAGACTCGCAATAAAGGTAGGGCAGTAGAGTAATCGATCAAGCAACTGCAGAGTTAAAAGCTAGAACTACTCGTCCTCACCCACGTTGAGATTGCGGGCCCTACTCCAATCTGCTTTCGGCATCGGCCCAACCTTCAACTCTGCCAACATCGGCATTTTCGTGCCGTCAACCATCATGCACTCGTCTCTCCAAAATAAATCTTTTTGCCTGCCTGCAAATGGGATGCCTGTGATATTCGAACCACCATTTCGACACTGGAAGCTGACGCGCCTCGCTTCAAGCTTCTCTCGTGCAGTCTGTAGACTAGCGTTTCAAGCCATTTGTTTCGCCTTGTTCAGGAGTTTCATCATGCCGCATTTCCATGTCTCACCAAAGTTGCTCTCAGAACAGAAAGGAAGGCAAACAGACCCTCGGGAGATGCTGAAATCAATGCGCCAGAAGAAATCGAGGCTGAGGGCGCGAACATCTCCGTTGTCTCGGTTACCCGTAAGGTGGTGGATTTTCACGAGTTGTATTGCCGATTTTTCTATGTCCTTTCTTCGCGTTACGCAAAACATTCGCGCCGACTTGAAACAATATGGGGAGCATTCCGCTTAGGAGTCGCTCTGCACTGACGCTCGCCTGGAGGAGTGTATGATCTGCGCATCGTGAGCCTTTACGCATGAAGTTCGAACAGCTTCAGAACATTCTTCTGTGGCACCAGTCCCAGCGGAGACTGAAAGCCTTTCTCCATAGCGCATATGCTGGTTGCAAGAATTCCCGCACCTCCATGTGACCCTGGTATTATGGGAGAACATGACACGCGCTTATTGTTCTCGATCTGTAGTAAACGCCTCCTCTTCCTATGCACTCGGGCAACTCCTCTATATAAAGAGAGTGCAGTCGACCGCCTTCTGTTGTTCATCATCAGTCGCTTCCTCCCATCTCTGCTCAACCTTCACTTCGTTCTACCGCAGGCCGGTGATTCTCTGATACCCATTCTTCCGCAATTCCACTCCCTTGAACCTTTCTCAACCATCACCGTACAACCATTCACACGTTCACCCATAACATCAACATGCGTTTCGCCCTCGCCATCTTCTCCCTCGCCACCCTGGCGCTCGCCGCCCCCAGCCCTCAAAACGCCAACCGCCCCGTACCAACTGGCAACTGCTGCGTTGCAAATACATCTCTGAAGCAGGACGTCTGCTTCGTCAATGGCCAGAGCGGACGCTGTGTACCATCTGCCTCTCGAGGATGTAAGTAGAGGACTTGGATATGATTTGGTGATGCAGAATGTTTGATGCTAATGCCCGGTTTCAGGTGGCGGACAGTTGACCTGCATCGAGGATAGCAGGTTGACTTGCAATCAGAATCAGTTGGAGAGGGGAAGACCACTTTGCAGGCTGCAGGGAGAGAACATTCCTTAGGCTGGATAGAGAGAGCTGTATATATTGATGTGGTTGGAGTGCAAGAAATATACTAGGAAACCTTTCCTAAAACCCATGACGTTCTCCTTTGATTGAGCCGGTTTGAAAGCTGATAGTCCTTTGAGGTGCTTCTCAATCCTCCTGTGACGACTACAACCTTGTCCCACATGGCCAACCATAAGTGTTGGAAACTTCACTGTAGATTGATCGCCCCCTGGGATTAGTCTTCCGACCTGCTTTCTCAGACGCAGCCAAGGCAGATACGAGCGCAGTGAGAGACCGACACGACCTCACAACTTCGACCCTCCATGCAAGCCCACCATTCCGAGTCTCTGCAGAAAGGCAAAGAAACTGCCCGCCTCGACATTGCCAATAGAGCTTTGCCAGCTTGCCGCCCAAGTCCCTGCCAACTGTCAGGACACTGAGCTAATTTACCGTATATCTCTCGATCAACGTACCAGCCAGAGGACCCAACTCAGTAAACCCAAGAGCCTCAATGATCCAAGGAGCGAGCAAGTACAACGCGCCGAGTGCAATCACGGTGAGAATGACACCCGCCCAGATCGGATGCTCGCGTACGAACTCCTCGGCTCCTACACGCGCTCGCTCCACAGCCGACTCCATTGCTTGTCCGAACGTCAAGCCCTTCTCGATGGCAATTTCCATGCCGTGAAGGACATATTCGGCGATGGTAGAGTACCAGTTCTTCGTGCCAATCGGTCCAGATACTGTCCCGGCGGGGGAGGGAGAGGCGAGCGAACTCGTGGTCGAATTGAGGCTATCCTTCTCAGAACGCCGCGCGCGAAGTAGGACATCAATGATTTGGTTGGCGATATGCTGGGGAGACATCTGCGGGGTAGGAGGCCGTAGTAGGTGGACCTTCTCAGGATCGGTGTTGTGTTTGCTTCTGCTGGATGTCTTTCCAAAGCAGGCTAGAAGGGACAAGCACATCTGTGATATTGTGACTGGGACGTTTGTAACGAGTACTGTCAAGAAGTTGCTCGAAGACAAGTGCTGGCGTATTGAGTATGGAGTACTTCCAGCAGCATTTATAGGTGAGTTGATAAACTGGGCTCCGTGACAAGGCGGTGTGTGTGGCGCAGTGAGCGGCTACCGCTTGTGTATCTATGTGGTACTGTTTGCAGGGCAGCAAACGCTCACGGAAATAGGTCAACGAGAGCCAATCGATTTCACCGTCAAACATGAAATGTCGGGAGCGTGCGGCGCAGTCCAACCACAATGTGGAAGCTTCGGGCGGGAAACCCAGTTCTGCCTTGCACAGTATTCGATAAGGACAGAACGATTGGGACATTTGAAGAGAACAGTTATGATTCGACCTTTGACCGAGCAGTCAACTGGTCTCTTCCCACATCCTGATCACGTGACGGCGGTGACATGGACTCCCTTCAATTGTGGCAGGAGTGAGGTAGTAAGTACCATAGGGGTAAAAGCAGAACAACATTGTGAACAACATGTTTATACCAACGAGTGTTTTATGCGCTCACGAATTCGCAGATACGGGCGGGTGTGATGCAAATTCCAGGTTTCGTCCACTGGTGGCAGGTGGGCACTTCATCAGCGATATCCCTTGCACGCCAAGATACACTGATATTGTACAATCAGAGCACTTCTTAGCAGACTTTAAACGCCAAACACATACAACCATTTTCAAGCTTGTAATATGCAATACATCAAAGCATCATCCATGCGTACGCCCGGTCTTGGGTTCTTAGTCCTAATTTCGCAGCCACAGCGCCACGTACGACTTCCCGTACGAGAGCTGGGAGCTAAGGTACTAGATAAGCACGATCCAGCATCGTAACCCATTATTAAGTATTTTTCCACCTTGAATTCATATTGAAGCTGTACGCTACATCCCGCGGGGTTTCATTTACTCCACCTACTCTTCAGCCTCACCTCCCTCTTCTCTCAAACAAAGCCCCACCATGTCGACGCCGAAATCTCCAGCTTCAAAACCCGCACGTCACCGGTTCCCACTGATTATAAGGTTGTTCAAACCGAGTGACTATAGAATATCGACCTGGTTACTGCTAGGCGGTACTCTTCAGTGCCTTCTTCTAGCAGCGCTCCCCAGAAACATCGCTTTCCTCCCTCCGATTCTTCTTCTTGCATTCAGAGCCCTGCGCGGCTATCTCCAGGCGACAGGATACCTTCATAACCCGCTAACAGATGGCGTGAATTACGGGCGTTCAACTTCACAGTATCCGTCTGCCGACGGTACGGATGCAGTCAAGCCTTCCCAGGACACGATCGTTATCCTCTTGCTCTGTGTATCGTTTTCGCATCCGAACGGGGCGTTCTCGCATGGTTCACCGATAATAGGAAAGTATTTCAGGCAGATGTGGCGTGATGCAAATGCACAGAGAGAAAAATACGGTTATCTAGGTAGGTATTGATTTTCGGATCACTCACTCCATGTCTCAGAGTCCTGACTCCATTCAAAGGCAACATGCCTCCGCTCGTGGTCGAGAAAGACAAATCAGAAACGTACGGACCTCGAAACGGCGACGACCAGGGCAAAACAATGGTGTTTATCAGTTACTGGAAGACGCTCGACGGACTGCACTCATTCGCGCACTCAGAAGCGCACATGAAGGGCTGGCTGTGGTGGGATCGCGGTGCGGGAGCAAAGTATAAACATATCGGGATTGGGCATGAGGTTTATGAGGCTCCGGCGGGCCATTGGGAGAATATATATCACAATTTCAGGCCGTTTGGACTAGGTGAGTAAACTTGCAGTAAGATTGTAGTAGAGACGAGAAGACTGATATTATGCAGCAAACGCGAAGTTTCCTGTAAACACTGAGGGAGAGAAGGAAGGGGAGGGAAAGGTGCGATGGGTAAGTGGGCTGAGGCCTGTGACGGGGAAAGAGTGGAAGGGAATGGAAGTAAGAATGGGAAGAGCACCGGGAAGGGTAGAATTAGTGAAAGCAGCACCGTTATAATTGCTGTTCGGAAGTGGTTAAGGTTGGAGGATGAATTAGGTTGGTCGTACTAATGTCTACAATTCAGTGGTCGACACTCAAGCATAGAACCTCTTTTCGACAACTTCCCTCTTCTCCGTCCCGTTGTACGGATTCTTCCTGATCCAGTCCGCAAAGCTCGCGTTCTTCGCAAAGCTCAGATTATGACTCCAGATGCCAAACTGCTCGTGCATATTGAATGTGCTGGTGTTGCTTGAGGGCTCATCTGGTGCGACACTCGAGCATGCATACGCCAGAACCGCCTCGTTCTCATTGTGCAGGTTGAAGTCTCCATCGGCGCTGCTCCAGCGCGTACAGCCTTGGCAGCGAGCAGTGACTTGCCAATGCGTGGCATTCGCCGTTGTGCCTTTGAGGTAGGTATACTTCGCGCCTTCGTATGGTTGCGGAACAGCGTAGTAGCCACTGTTGTTATCATCAATGGGCCGTTCTGGAGAAAGGCGGGCTCAGAATGCTTACTATGCCATCCTGCTGCTCACGATGGCCTTCTGTCCGATCTGCGCACCGGTCGCCCATGCGACGGAAAGCGGATTTTGGGTCATGTGTCCTCCCCACGCGAGACCACACCAGGCGAATTCTTTTCGTGATACGATTTGAACGATGGCGTCCGAAGTGGACGAATTCGCTGGCATGGCGACACGGTAGGTCACGCCGATTGAGTGGGTGATCGAGGAATAAGTGATACCGGTGTCTGAATCGTAGTATTTGATCGCCTCATACTGTGCGGATGCTGCTCACCCGGTCAGCCTGTCGGCAGGACCTCCAGATTGATAAGGCAATAGAGAGTAAGGGTCCCATACCTAAGCCGAGAAGTGCGGCGGTCCAACCGAGAGTGAGCAATTTCATTATGAGAAGGATACCTAGGTAATCGGCAGCGAAAAGCGAAATACTGACGGTCTGCGTGGAGAATGGTGATGGATGGAGATTTGGTTGCAAGCAATGGGAGGAAGTGCTTTTGAATGCTCTCTATCCAAGGAAGGAGCTACCAATGGGCCTTCACCCATTTTTCACCACGTCCGTGTTATCAAAACAAATGTAGAGTGGATGCTAACAACATTGTCCGATGTCAGGATAGATTAGGCTCGGGTAATCTGCGATTGGTGCAGTTCATCTGAGGTAGATGAATGCGAAGCCTTTATCCTCCTCTCAACCCGGGTTGCTTCTGTGAGAACTATATGAATATGAATCAAGACATGACCTGAGGTAGCTCTATAGGAAATATATGAAAAGCAACGTGGCATGGATATTGATCCTCGCGTGGTGCCGAGGAATGGTAGATGGAGCCGGGAATCAACCATAGCAAGCAGATGATCTCGTTGATGTCATGGATCATTTGAAGCCTCGAGCAGAATGCGTATCTTGAGTTTACCGAGTGGAATGGTACAATCCGCAAACGGGGTGGATGTATTGCACAGAGGGTCGACAGTCATGGCAAACGCGACTTGATAGGCTTTACCGTTTACGTTATAAGGCTATTATCTCAAGCCTTCTACAGATTTCAACATTGAAGTAAAACATTCTTTCTTCCGCGACAGGTAAACGTGCGATATCGGGTTATGGCGTGTGTTTCGCGGTAGCCCAAGGATTCATTGTGCGTAGATGTGACCACTCTTATGAGGGAGTACATAGAAAGAAGTGCGGAAGGTGAGCTCCTCCAAGATACAAGTGGCAAGTTTTGAAGCCCGAAACTCTTCGCATCAATGATGAGTGAGTTCACCAATCAACATCAGTAGGGAACCATCTGATGATTCACAAGCGAGAGCCGAGGCTGCAGAGCAGCCGAGCGACTTGTCATGCTGACAAGATATGATAAACTACACCCCATCCACCCTCTCGAGCAAACCTCAGTTCGAATCCTCTCTGGCTCGACATCGCTTCGTCCGTACTATGGCTGCAATCGACATAACACCGGCCGATGTGCCCAATCCGCTCTCGGACTTTGAGAAAATCGGTTATCATACCTTCCTTCACACCCCCTCGACATATACCTATCAATCTCCTCTAATCGTTATGTTCACATGGATGGGCGCCGCTCCAAAACATATCGCCAAATACGCCGTTGCCTACCGGCGTCTTTTCCCTACTGCTCGTATACTCCTGATACGCTGCGAGTTGTTGGACGTCTTCCGAGGTTCCCTAGCGTCACAGAAGCTGCTAAGACCGGCACTCAAGGTGGTGCGCGAACATGTCGACACTGGCGGGGACATGCTAGTCCAGAACTTCAGTAACGGCGGCGGTATTCAACTCGTCGAGTTCGCCAAACTTTGGCGGGCAACTGTTGGCACACCGTTGCCCATGCGGGCACAGATTATCGATTCAGCGCCTGGAAAAGGAAGCTGGTCGCGAAGTTACAAAGCGATCTACGTGTCGCTTCCTCGTAACACCCTTACTAAGCTGTTTGGGCCACTGCTGGTTCACTTCTTTCTCCTCTCCTACTTCGTCTGGAAGACAATCACGTTCAAAGAGAATGGTATCGTGACGATGTGCCGGGAGCTCAACGATCCGGAGTTGTTCGATGTAAAGCCACCACGGGTATATCTGTACAGTAAGGCCGATGAGATGGTGGGCCATGAGGAGGTAGATGGCCATGCCGAACAAGCTGCAAATCTTGGTTGGCATGTTGTCAAGGTCTTGTTCGAAAAGAGTGCCCATGCGGGCCACATCAGAGAGGATTCGGGGAAATATTGGTCGGCCATCATGGACGCCTGGAACCAAGGCGTGACAAAGAGGCCAAATTAATCATAATCGCGCAGCAACGAGGCTTAGATAGATGTTCCACAGTAATCCGCAGCAACTAAGGAACACGATGCGGCGCTCAACCGGACAGTATGTCGTGCTGAAGAAGTTGGCAACTGGCCAGACTTTATAGGAATCCCATATTATTGGCCACATTTCCTACTCAGCCATGTTAGAGAAGTGCCTCCCAATGAACGCCGTGCACGCACAGTTCTGAGATCAAAGCCAATCTGCGGCCAAGGTTTTCCTTTTAAGACTCCCATGACCACGAGAAATAGTGTCGTATTCAACAGCGCGCCCATCGTTATGCAGTCCGTGAACCATTTGCAAAAAATGTTCCACCAGTTCCTAACCCTCACTTCCTCCTTGTAGGTGTGCAGCCCTGGGCCCGGTGATCCTTCATATTGAATTGCCAACGAGACTCCTTTCTCTTCGGTATCCAATGTTGTAAACTCTCGTTTCCTGCCCACGGTCTTCCAGCCGGGAAATGTCCTCTCCAACCAACTTTGCCAATGAAAGTTGACCGGACCCCCAATGGCACCCATGACGAGGAATTGGAAGAAGAGAACACGATCGAAAACGAAGGGGACGTCGAGCTTATACGCTTTGAGCCGCTGGGCGATTATATTGGAACAGCAGTCGATCAGGAGCGCGAGGAGGCATGAGGACGCGAACGGGGAGAGCTTCATGGTATCCAGGAACGATTCTGAGTATGTGTTGGTAGAGTGTGGTGTCGTCAGCGAAGATGAGACGAAACCCAAAAGATAAGATCGGCTCAGCGCGGCTTATGGCGAGTACTACACCCACAAAAAGGGGAAGAAACGGCGCAGAATTGCGAAGTCATAAACAACAAGCTCGTCGAGGCAATCTCTCAAAAACGATCTGGGTCCTGACGCGATTGCATTCGGCTACGGGGCAGCTCGGCCCCCCCAAAGGCGGCGTTATGGAAGGGGTGACTAAGCAAACATTTCTTTAGCGTCCAAACTATTATTGAGCATCCCCTTCGGTTGTTTCTTTTCGGATTGACTACATAGGCGCATTGCTTACCGATGCCTCCAAAGAGAATCAAGCAGTCGCGTTGTAGTAGTGAATGGTGGTGAATGGTATATTGGGCATAAGGATAACATAAAGCACGCTCGTCCCAAGGGAGGTAATCAAAAGCTTGATCGCTTACACTCCTGCACTCTGCCGTCTTCTTCGTCTGACCGTACATACCCAATCAATAAATACGTTCACCTTTGTTGATCGGATGGGCTTCAATCCGCGCTAATGCACCCCAGGTCTTGGCATCGGCAACATACGATTCTATTCGAGACGGCATTACTTACGACCACGCAAGAGACACCACCTATGATCCACATATGATAACAATGCAATGGCTGTAACACGAAGATCTACGCGTACTTCGACTGCTCAGGCGGCAAATTATGCGGAGTTGAGTTCAGAAACTGATGGAAGGAAACCCCTAGGCCGACAAGGGACGCGTTCAAAACGCGCAAGAGATGAGCAAGGTGGGATCGAAGTAGAGTGTGCTTGTCCCTAGAACTTATTTTCCATATCAACCTGCTAATGTATTTCAGGAAACCGCCGCGGAAGAAAGCTGCTCAAATAACATCCGCCCGTCCCGCTTCACCAAAGCCGCGCAAGACTGCTACGATTCCCACACCAGTGTCGGGGACAAACAGAGACGCAGAGGGTAACCAAGAGATCTATTGGCTACTGAAAGCGGAACCACTGCCAAGATACGAAAACGGGGTGAATGTGGCATTTTCAATCGACGACCTACAAGCCTGCAAAGACCCGGAGCCTTGGACAGGTGTGCGCAACCCCCAAGCCAGAAACAATATGCAAGCTATGCGGAAAGGGGACTTGGGGTTCTTCTATCACAGTAACGCAAAGCCTTCTGGGGTGGCGGGTATCTTGCGTGTGGTCAAAGAAGCTGAGGTGGATGAGACCGCCTTTGATCCGAAGGACCCATATTACGATCCAAAGAGCGATAAGGAAAAGCCCAAATGGTATTGTGTCAGTGTTGAGTTCGTACAGAAGTTTGATGAGGTGGTCGACTTGCACACCATCAAGAGTTATGCCGGAAAGGGGCAGCCGTTAGAGGGGATGCAGCTGGTGACGAATTCACGACTGAGCGTGAGCCGAGTCACGAAGGATGAGTGGAAGTTCATTCTTGATTTGGCAGCAGGAAAGAATCAAGAAAAGTCAGCAACGAATGGCGCTTGATGTACCGTTGTGGATATATGGGAGAGACTCAATCCCTCCTTAACCGAAAGACGTGATCGTTGCAGTCACTGAAACTCTATTGTCCATACTCACTGAGCTCATGGATGCGCGCACCCGTTGCGCAACATTGAACGGTGGTACACACAGCATACTTGTCTTTGGTTAGCCCGCTTGTCAGCTTCACGAGGGACCTCTCGGATCGATAGTGTGCTAGGTCTACTGTGTCGTCAGCCTGTTGCGTTGGATTTCTACCGCCTGATCGCATCGTGCGTATAAATTAGATTAATAACCTTTGCTAAGACTGTTAACAGCACGATCCAGGTACTGACTGCGGTATCTCACCTGCCATACTCCCTAAATTTAATGCGACTCCTAGACTAGATGACAATATCTGTGAATGCCATGTCACGAGAACGCGCGTTAGAGCCGCGTTGATGCCTAAAAGGATCCATGGGTATCACGTCTCGGGTTAGGTAGTAGCGGCTTGGCAGGAGCGATTCCTTCAATTATCCACGACTCTCCTCTCCTGTCAGTCACGCCTTTGACCGCACAGGCAATAACTCTTCCATCTTTTGAAGAATATAGACTCGTATGGTTTTGTGTCTGCATTGACAGCATTACTTCCGTCATGGCTTCTAGCTTCCGCGAAATCATTGATCCCAATTGGAGCGAGAATCTCCCTCGCAATGTACAGGACTTCGTCTTCAAAAATAACGAGAGTTTCGATGAGAGCCTTACGATTGGTTAGTTGAAAATATCTTTACAATCATTCCAGTCTATGAATGATCATAGTCACATGAGCTGCTCTCACATAGATGGCAGTGGACCGCATTCTGGAGCCATCAACGATGTTTCGGTTCTTAGAATTTGCACTTGATGGAAAATTACCCTCCGGTGGGACGACAAGCTTACCCCTCCTCCCTGGGGAACTAATTGAGAGTCATTTGATGGCACCATATGAAACTTGGGCACCAGGGCCACACGACGTATTCGGCGGCAGTCCTTTCCATCAAATCTTAGTCAGGATTGGGTCGGACAAAGACCCAAGCCGCTTAGTTCCTGTCGAGAAAGGCGTGCACGCCATGAAAGGCCGACTCTGGGAAGGCGTACTACCCGTTTCTGAAGAACGCTGGGAGCAGAAACAATTAGATAGGCCGGAGAACCATCATTTGGCCTGCCGTTATCTTGGGCAGGTGATCGAGGTTTTCGACTATCTCGAACATCCGCGGATTCTGCCCTTGCGTGGATCCACCTATATGTTGATCTACCAGCATTTCTATGATTTCGACAAAGTCGTCAATAACCTACCTGAACGGCTGCACCAACCCAAAATTGGACTGTCTGCCCTCTGGAATGAATATATGACTTCGCATTATACCGCCATGGCTGCCAGAGCCCATTCATGGGTCATCTCCAAAACGATAGCGCTGAGGGAACGAGATGAGAATCTACTCACGGAGCCCACCATCACGAGAGAGTCGCTTGCTATCGCAAACATGATTCACGATTTGGCCGAGTTAGCTTTCTGCGCCGATTCACGAATTTTCATAACCATGCCCCGGATGACTTGTCCCGTTGGGAGAGTCCTTCCAGGGCTATCTCAACGCCGTGAGCAAATGTCCAGAGCACTTCGACTGAGGACACGAGAGATTATGATGCAAGAGACGGTTCACCATTTTCATGTAGGCAGGGAAGCTGGATCGATGCAACAACCGGGTCTAGCCGAAACGTCTCAAGTCCAGCGTGAAGCGCAACAGGAAGTACGACTGCAATGGCGCGGGGAGCCGCTAGACTTACCACCTCAACCGTGGATTAGAAAATTGAAGGAGCAACTGGACGCGGCAGATGAGAAGGAAAAGTCGTGGGGGTTTTCAATCTATAAACTCACGTATCAAGCGAGCGACGGAGACTGGGCCAGATTTCAGCAAAAATTGAATGCGGATCTCCAGGATTGGGGAAGAGGCCTGAAGGGCGCCAGTGACGTCAAAGCTATGGCCAAGTTAACATGGTATGATGGGCAGAAGCTCGGCCTTCGAGAAGATAACATCGAAGATGCAATGAGGTAAATTCTCTCCTCTCTTCCCCGGAGTCGTCAATGCAGCTCACAATCGTAGACACTTCCGCACAGTGCCTCCGTTCGGCAAGGGAACTTGGGATAAACACGTCTTTCTAGTCGTTGACGCAGCATCCTACGACTCGTACATGTACGGTTCACCTTTCTCGCAGATGCTGTTACCTGGCGATACAGGCGGTTTTGTGACCGCTGTAGAGTGCGACTTCAACCCGAACGAGCAACGCGACCGTGCAGAGGAGTCTCCGCTTTGGGCCGGACGCCTTCGCATTTTGGGCAACCTTGTCTATCCGGAATTATTTGCATTATTGTTTGCGCAGATGCAAGACCTTGAGCATATGTGGCCGTTCGCGATGAACCATCCAGATCTAATCTACACTGGATTTACCGTCAAGGCGCAAGTTGACCGTTGGAAGAAGGTTACCTTGTTGAAGTTGAAGCTGTTTGAGTTGTTTAGCAGCCACTGCAAGGATACGAGTTGAGATACGCCTTTCACAGGCGATGGATTATTTACAGTGCATACCGTACGTTCGGTTTGAGAGAGAGTAGGATATACCTTGATACATCGATGATTTCCTCTATGCTTCTCGGAAGTCTGGCTTGTTTGCCATTTTGCCAACAGTAATACAGTTATTTATTGTCGTCCACCTTCCCCTCACCACAACCGCTTCGCCTAACCGTGGTGTCCAGCGTCGTCTCCGCACAAATCATCGTCCCAGGAATAGGCAAACACGGCCCCCACACCGCAGCGCTCTTCGTCGAGAACCTTGCAGTGGGCATCGTCGGCAAAACCGTCGGTAACATCGTGCTGACTGGTGGAGAAATATGTAAACGTAGTCGCAGGGGTTGGGAAGGAGAGACTGCCTCCTGGCAATGTAGAAGGCCGCATTGGAGGAACTGGGACGGTGATGGTCAGAGTAAATGAGAGTGCTGTGCTACTCGTTGAGAGAAGGCTGTCTTGAAGAGCAGAAGTGAGCTCAAGGATTGGATTGGCGGAGAGCAAACTGACGGGCAGTTATTGGTAATGCGAGACTTGTGACGAATAGGATTGGGGTACTTAGGATTGGCATGGTCTCCTAGGCTATGTATACAATGAAGTAAGTAATGCGTGAAATCTATATCCACTGATACGATTACATCAAAAGGGTTTCCACTGCAATATTATACTCAAGTCACCTCTGAAAATCAGGTGGAGCGGTCTTAAGACATGTATCTCATGGCAGCAAGAAGCCTCGAACGTCGATTGGTTCAAACAATCCCCTTTCTGTAGAGTGGCCAATTAGAATACCTGATAATTTCGTTTGCGAGTATATTTCTATATCCGCGGTCGTGTTCCTGCCTTGTGGAGATCGTGTTTTTATTAGCTTGTAATGTCAAAACACTAAAGCTATCCATGTTCTCGAGATGTCTTTGTGCGGGCGGTACGAAAGAGTTCTCAAGTCTGTTCAAGCGATTTGTCCGAGCGATGGTACACCCTCCTTATGAATGTCCCTGAACTTATTCCATGAACCATTTAGGCCACCGCACAAGGTTGTCTTCCCTGTGATATGCCCTATAGGGTTGCCCTATAGGGTCGGTGACAGCGGAGAAGGTGAAAAATTCGAGTACTCAATCGCGCAAGGTGTTACGTTTGACATAGCGACCTTTCTTACTTCCTGTGTAACTACCGTTACGCGGTTATGATGGCCCAGGGTGTCCTTCGCCCTCCAAAGCGTACCTCTTCCTGTTGACACCACATCAGAGTATCAGTGCCTTCAGTGCTGATTTTCGTCCGTGAGTCAGTCGGCGATCCTCGTATTGCTCGGAGAAGACAAGGGCATCAACCTTAGCTGAACATTACAGCACGAGTAAAGGTAAGCTTCTATAGGTTTCCGACAGCCCGGACTTTATGAGTATGCATGCAAGCCACTCAGCTGAACTTATTCATGCAGGGTCCAGGTTTAGTCTACATAGAGGACCTCCGATAGTACGGTACGCATGCAGTCGCTTAGCTTTGACGTGTCCCTACAAGTACGGCACCTCCCGTCTCATGCATGAGCATGCGGTTACGCCGAGTGGATGACCAGAGTACGCGGAGATAATGAATGCGATTGCCACCTCCAAACGGCGGAGTAACCTGTCACCAACTCTCCAAGGCAAAGCAGCTCCGCATCAAACTTTGGAGGGCAGGTGAAAACACAATTATCCATAGGATTGTCAAAGAGGAACCTAGGGGAAATTGGCAAACTACACAGTTCAACACAGCTCTGGATATTGATCCACGAAATGCTGAGTGCAAACTTGACTGATCTCTGTTGCTTTGGATAGATGGATAGCAACCAGGGTGCGCCTTCAGCCCTTCATGTGCTCTGGTATCTCGGCAATATCTCTCGTCGAGGGGAGACTCGAATACGACGCTCGCTTCCACTCTGTCCATCTCATCCAAATCATAAAGCCAATGGCCCCCAGGAATGTCAACCCGAGCAGTGTGAAGGCCATAATCTCGTACCATCTGGGCTTCCTTCTCTTCTTTGCAACGAAGACTGGCCCCCTTCCTGGAACCGGTGTACCGCTTGGCTGAGGCATCTCCTCTGTAAAATCGCCCGTCATCACACCAGCATCCGCTCGAGCCTCTGAAATGCCACACGTATCCACCAGCCAGCTTTTCAACGCCTGTTTGTCTTTATCTGCGCACTGGTTTTGGCAGTCGAAGAGGCTACCATGGATGCAAAAGCAGTTCGTGTTCCGTGTCAAACACCCGTAGTCAAACGACTTCTCCTCAAGACATCGTCGCGCACATGCAGGTGCTTTGTTGAAGTCAATAGTAGGAGCGTCGGGGCACTTGTTGAATAGCCAGTCCTCGATGATCATCCAATCCCACCATTGGCAAACCCATGCGCACTGTAACTGCGTTTTCTGTTGGCAGTAGCAACTGCTTTCGTACATGCCGCAGTTTTTCGAGTCGGGCGGGCAGGTTGAGGTGTCAATGCCGCAAGGCCCTATTTGATCTGGTCGGCTGGAATAGTGCCAACAACCGCTGTACGGTTCGCATGGTCCGAGAGGAATGTCCATTGGGTTAATTAACTCTGCTAGTGTAAATCTGGCCCTTAAAAGGATAAAAAGCTGGACAAGCAAACAAAATGTAGCCATTTTCTTGACTGACGGTTCGCGGAGAAATAAAGAAGTGAGTGCTGGAGGAAGATGGATTTGATCACCTCCAAGACATTAGAAGGAAGAGTTGATGAGCTCGGGGATTGTGCGGGCGCCATTACTACCTTATTTTTCAGCCTTCTACGCCTTCTCAGCCTTCCGCGGTAGAGGCAGGCCCAGGCCATCTGCAAATACACCCGATGCACATTTCCGTATCGGGACAGCCATGCAGCAGCTACAATGCAGCGGATACAGATTACTGGGCATGGCAGGGTAGTTAAATGCTCCCTGGTCGACTTCAGCTGGAGTGAGTGACTGTGTGGCGCTCGTGTTGTTACAGGACTTACATGAGTCCCCGGCCAGAAGGATACACCCCTCTTTGCAGATCCGCTGCTTTGGTATTCAATCTTATCCTCGCTACATAATTTGCTCAACAAGGTATCAGCTCGCCGACTGCCATATCAATGATCCTTGGCGAGCTGGTAGGTTGAGCTGTTGAACGAGCCCTACTGCTCGTTGAGCGGATATGGAGATGGTAAGCGAGGGTCTCTGCCAGCCTGCCGAGTTAGGCAAGATGTTTTTTAAATCGCTCTGTAGGGCTTGAGTAGCTGTCCAGCCAAGGCTCGTCCTGCGAATCGCTTTTATATCCACTGTGCCTTCTACCATTCTCAGCCTGACAGCCGCAACATCACTGTATTCTCATCATTCTTGCTGCTAGTACCTACATACTCTTAGCAGATCCGGGGTCGCAAAAACATACCATTTCTCCACCCTCGGATCTTTGGCCGTTGCCGCCTTCCAAATGATTCCAGCACACTTCACTTTAGGAAGCCCCTTGGCACTTATGGCGCATCAAGCTCTCATATTTCTCATCGTATCATTTCTCCGACCGGTACGGGCTAGCTTTGACCTTGCTCGATGCTGTGTCAAAGCCGCAAGAGATCGAGGCATCATGAAACGGGTAGAAGAGGCTCTCGAAGAGAAACAAGAACCCTGGGCTATATGCAAATTTGGCAAATCTGTCGAATATCCTTCCGAAACTCGCTGGCCGTCTGTTACACAAACGCGGGCCTGGTGTAAGGCCGAATGTGACGGATATCAGCGAAGTGAAACTGCACAATGGCTTCAGCCCCTCGCAACGTGGATCGCGCCTTATATCGCATTTCTACTGCTGTGTCCTGTCGCCGAGGGAGAAGATGACATTGACGAGAACACTCGAAAAACAGAATTCCGATTCACAGTGTTGGCGAGATTCCTCAACAACAAGCATGTCCATTCCCTTTGGAGCTTCGTCACGAATGTGATCGGCGAATACGTGCTCCTGCTTGGGGATCCTGCCAGCGCACTTTGGGGTGCCTTCTCGGAGATTCTGTCAGACTTGCGATTGGCAAAACGTCTTGGAAATAAGAAATCCTCCTGGCTGGCGGATAAAGCAGTATGGATTGTTATGTTGGCCGGCGATACAAAGTTCAAACCTGATCTTCTTTGGCGAGGGTTCGCAAAATCCTTGCCCAAGGATGAACGCACATCAGATGAGGCCGCAGATATAGACAACCCAGCGATGGCTAAGACCACATCATGGCGAATGCTGGCCAAGAGAGTTTCCGCACACACGCCATCGATAGAACGGAATGGGTCTCCGGATTCAACGGGCCAGGATGAGATTATCAAACAAAGCACAGCTGTCCATGCTTCAACCCTCACTGGAGCCTCTCTCCAGTCCTCTATGGAGGAAGAATTGATGCGTGGAGTTCAACTGTTGGTCCAAGGCCGCATCAACTTCACGAAGGGTATCTTCATGCCCACCATCCTAATGTTAGCCGTCGCTGCCTCAGTCTTCTTCGACGCGTATCAAAAGCTCGGGGACAAAGACACTGCACACGCTCTGGCTTATGGGGTTTGGTACTCGTGGCTCGTCACCCTCGGAGTTGCGGCGAATTGCTTTGCCACAAGTACAAACGTCGGAGTCGCTAGGAAAGCTTTCGGCAAGTCAATCGAGTTGTCGCAGAGGAGAGTATCTCTGTCGGAGCGATACGTCAATCGTCTTGCCTGGGAGAATTGGCTATGGGAAATCGAGAATCCTGATGCCGAACAGACAGTTACGGGCCCATTCCAGCAGAATACGGCCTTTTGGTTCAAGTTCCTGCTCGGACAGCTTATCGGCTGCGTATGCGTCTGTTTCGCATCCGGCTCGGCAGCAGTTATCTCGTGGACTACACCTACTGTTGGTATTGGATGTCGTTCATTCAACTTCGTATTATACGGAGTAGGGACAACGGTTGCTGCAATCATTCAGTTGTGCCGCCAATGGGCAGGGCGGAATCACTCCGGCAAAGCAAGGACTTCTCCTTTGGTTTTCCTTACGTGGTCGTACTGGGTCGTGGTCGTGTTCAACGCACTGGTCCTTGTCGTCGGCACCATATTTCATCTCTCGGGTGTCTATCGAAGCTGTTGGTGTTCACGATTGTTCGCCAAAGAAGACACATTACTCGAGTTCAATCGGAACACTGAACAAGCATACACCAATGCTAGAAGGTATTGGCTGGTGACTGGATATGTTGCCTTCTCATTCGTTTGGATAATCTGCTCCTTTGCTGTCTCGGCTAGGAAGTACATTATCTGGCGAGTTGAGAGGGCTTTGGAAGCTAGAGATTAAGCGGACTGAGGATGCTGATTGTGTACAACAGTGTTAAATTGTTGAAAGAAGTGGAGGTGCACTTCCATGTTCAATTGAATGGTTCTGCTTGTTCCTCCGATCACACTGGCGGTCCCAATCCTTTTGTGTTTGAACTAACTTGTATTATCAGAGCTCGAATCCGTTGTTCTCCGGCAGATAACCAGGTATAAGTCTCAACTGCGAGACGGAGTCTACTTTCGAATATAACAGTGTTACAGTCAGGAGCGTCTTATTGATGATCCGATGCGACGTCATCGGAAGCGGTGAAGATGAATCTTCGCGGAGTCAAATTAGTGAAAGCCGCGATTCGCAGTCTTTCACAACCCCTCTTAGAGGATCGCCTTTTCAACTCGTCTATACACACTCTTCGCATATTGATATAACTACAATAGCACAGAATAATAGGCGCGCCTTGGTATTGTTGTCCACTGCTGCTTATACTGCCAACCTTCTTCCTCCGTCCGCTGTCCCACTGCGTTCGTACTTAAACTTTCCTTTTCGATACCTCCTTACTACTGCCTCGCATTACACGCACCCTCTACAAAAGCATTAGAGATCCTCTCTGTAGAACCTAGCTATGGAGAGTTCTACCATCTTCCCCTCTCCGAACGCGAGCTCCGCCAAAGAGACTGCTGAGGGCACTTCTCACAATGAGCAAAACCCCAATGCCTCTCCGCTTGCTCTCCAGAGGCCCGAGGACGCCCATAACGAGTCCGCAAACGAGGAGGCTGGGGAGAAGGAACATAGACGAAAGAAAGTCAGATTTGATGAGAGAGTAAGAGTTTCGGCACCCCGGCTACTTGGAGCCGATTCAGCTTCCAGCATGTCGAAAAAGCGACCCAGGGAAGACGAAGAAACGGAGGCACTTCCCCAGCCTCCCAAGCGCTTGAAGCTGTATGCCACTTCGCATTGGCTGAATGATAAGCCCTCTCGAAACTCCAATGCTTTCAGACGTTCAGGACGCAAGCACCGACCTAAGATTTACGTACCGGGAAGCTGGGCCAGTCCAGAAGGATATGAAAAAGCCGACACCAGCTTTGCTCGCAAATCATGGGAAACATTAATAGCAATACAATACCAGATAGAGGTTGCTGAGGCGGCTGCGCGCCAGAAAAAGAATCCGAAGAGCTCCCAATGGACGATGGAAAGAGCCTTCCGTGCCCTCGTCGGCGTGGCAGAGACTCCTTGCGCGGTGGCTTTGGAGTCATTCTCTCAAATCTTTGCAGATGAATTCTGAGAGCCAGCGAGAACACTTTGAGATTCTCAATTATCCTCGCGCATCACGACCTTTTCCTGGACAATGGGCTGCTGAGAGTCAGCCGACCCTATTTGGCCCCCAACTGCTAACCTGAATTGGTCTCTCAACAACAGCAACACCACTCAAGGGGCTGATGACAAGCACGTCGACCCCACACACACTGCATTAGCTTATTACACAAATACGACACGTAGGGCTGAAGAGCTTCGTCAACCTTGTGGAAATACCTGGCGTACTTATCATTATCGGTTTTCGTGCTGGCGTCCCAACATAAACAGCTCAGCCTCCAAAAACCCATTTCCTCTCGCTGTTGCCATCCGTCTTCGCATTATCTCTCCAGACGGAGCAACTGTACATGAAGGGCACGGCATTGTGCCACACGTATCGGACCAAACAAAACGGCCTCGAAAGCTACAATGGCCGCAAAAAATGAAAGTACAGATCTCGGCCAGCTATGGTCCAAGGCGGTTCACGACTACCTCAAGAAAACAGGCAAAGATTTGTCGCGCGATCTGTCTGCGCGCAGCATTGGCGATGCCATGAAGTTCACAGAGCGGAGCATGCAAAGCTTCTCGGGGTTTCGTCACAAAGACGACAAAGTTGACAGGGTCCGGTCAGCTTTTGGACGACATCTCGATGGTATGCAGAAATGTATGAAGGGTATTGAAGCTGTAGGCGCTGCAGCTGGTGCGTTTCCTCCAGCCATGCCCGTGGGGATTGTTTTTGCCGCATGTGGGCATTTGTTGTCAGTAAGTTGTATATGCAATCGGTGCCAGCGCGAAGACTTTTCCTAACGCAGATGTAGGCATTTGCCGGTGTCAAAGCCGATTATGACCGTGTGGAAGAGTTCTTCAGTCAATCTAGTCGCTTTTTCGAGCGCCTCTCCATCATCGAAAACAAGGGCGTCGACAGCGGAGCTCTCGGCAAAGCGATTGTGCGAGTTTTCTCTGCCCAGCTTTCGATATGTGCCATAGTGGAAGTGATGATCAAGACAAAAGCGGCAAGATTCAGTGAGTTCAGGTTCAGAAAAGCAAAGAATCACAGTAACATCTCTCAGAGCAGTGGCTGATCGCCCTCTGGAACATGCAAGACCCTGATCTTGCGGCTGCATTTGCCGTCATGCAAGAGTCTGTCGAAGAGCTTGGTCAGACAGTGGGATATGCCAGCTATGCGGAAATTAAGAATACTCAGACGCTGACGATCGAGGTCAGCGGGAAAGCGGACGAGATTGACGAAAACATCAAGCAATTTCGCTCAAAGATCGACCAGGATCTACGTGGGCTCTACGAAAGTCATTTGTCATCAACGAAAGTTCTTACGGAAGGCTTCCGGTCACAGGAGGCATTGCTACGGGAAGTTCAATCGACGGTGTTGAAAGCGTTACAAGGAGACAAGAGCAAGCCAGACCATCAGGAGAAAGATAAGCGACAGCAAACCACAAAGGGGAGTGGCAAAGGCGACCCTGGAGACAAGAAATTCAAGGCACTGCGAAACATCAAAGCTTTGCTTGACGGTGAGCCTGGTATCTATCCGAATTGGAGAGATGCCTACAAGGAGAACGCGACCCAACACGAAGAAATGAAAGAAGCGTACGTTGAGCACACGGCTGATTGGCTTACCGGCGACCCTATATTCCAGCAATGGTATGAAGGAAAGAACCCCTTGCTCTGGATTCAGGGGAGCAACGGTATCGGAAAGTCATTTCTTGCTCATAAGTTGGCGAAGAAAGACGCAGGTCACCCCACAGCCTACTTCTACTTCAAAGAGGATTACCCCTATCTGCAATCAGCACACAATGCAATTGCCTGTACCGCTCTCCAAATTGCGGAGTCGGATACCAGATATGCAGAAAAGGTTGCTGTCAAAATGAAGGAAGACGCCCAGGAAGGTTTCGTTATACCAACACTGGATCGATTCTTCTTGAGCATTTTCAACGGCACTGCACAGAACAATGATCATCTTTACCTGGTTTTTGACGGCTTGGATGAGGCTCCAGAAATGCAGAGGGATCTGTTCCTGCGTATACTGGGTCAACTCAGGGAGGTGAAATCAAATGTACACGTTTTGGTCACCAGCAGACCAGACAGCATTGATGGTTTGAAGGAGCTCAACCCTCTTGTGCTCGAAGTGACCAAGGAAAAGATGATAGGCGATATGAAAGCCTTGATATGGAATCGTTTGAATACCATGGGGCGGTTAAGGAAGTTCAGTCCTACTTCGAAGAGACTTATCGCTCGAAAGGTTTTAAGACAGGCTGATGGTAAGAATCTCGACTTTAGAAACGTTGAAGCTTGGTATTGGATCGCTAACAAACACAGGCATGTTGTACATCGAACATATGTTGCGACGACTATCATATATCGGCAGGGAAGGCGCTGTCCTGAAGGACTTGGCAAAAATGCCAAGCAACTTGGAAGATTTGTACAAGCTGATGCTCGATGAGTGTCGCAGAAACCGATCGAGGGAGCAATATGAAGCACTGAAGCGCCTGTTTGCTTGGTTAGCATTCTCCAAGCGTTCTCTCAGTCTGAACGAGGCATCCGAATTGGTGAAGCTCATAGTCACTGAAGACCACTTCGACATTGAAGACGAGATCATCGGCCGCTCGGCAAGGTAAGCTTCCACTGCGGCTGCGTGTCAACGTAGCTAAGGAGTTTAGAATCCTTGAACTTTCTCGCACGCGACACCTTAACGAAGACCATCAAACCGAGCTTGATGACGACGAGGATGATGATCAAGCTCAATCTGACGAATTCCCTCCCGAAATTGACGAAATGTATCGTTATGCGTCTCTTACTTTCCAAGAGCGGTCTCTTCGCCAATATTTCAGAGCCGTCAGCGTCGATAATAGCGGCGATGAGGAACTTCGTACTCCCGCATCAGCAGCACACTTGACCATTCTTAAGATGTGTTGCGAGATTCTAGTGGAATCTGCCAAAGTGCCCAAAGAATCCGACATGCCGGTGTTGCGAACCTACGCTATGATCTACTGGTACGAACATTTCAACGAACTGGACGTTGAAACGGCTTCAGATGAAGAGGTATCCGAGGTGCTCTTGGCTGTACACAAGATCGTGAGCAATAAAAACAACGTTGCAAAGTTGTTGGAAAGATACCTTTCGGCACCGGATTTGTACCCGGAAAGAAACAATGAGACGACAGTGCCTTGGTACGACAGGCTACACGCATGGGCAGTGCGAGGTTCATCTCTTCCAGTAACAGTAATGGAAGACGAGGTAAGAGCTTGGTCAGTGGAGCTTACAGCAGCGCCTGAACGGGTCCTCCTTCCATTGGCGAAAGCCCATATAAGAAACTGGATTGAGGAGCCCAGGCGGTGGTACATCCGTGAGGCATACAGATTTGCCGAAGCTGCATTGAAGATTGTAAGTGAATGTCTTCCCCCTCCACCCTTTGAATACTGATGAGGGCTAGTCTGGAAAATTCACATGGTTCGAGGAAGATCCTTTGAAGAGTATATTATCAGTCGCAGACGCGTTTGGGGAACCTAAAAGAGATGGTAAGACCTTCAGGGCTCTGGGCTCATGTCTCTTCTACGCTGGAGAAGGAACAACCGCACAGAACCCTGATCTTGCGAAGACACTCTATGAGGAGGGTAGAAGATATGTGAAGCAAAGCCTCGAAAATATGGAGGACGACGGCGTGGCTAAAGTATATACACTTTCCACGTTAGCCGTCCTGCACCAACGGAACCAAGGGCTGCAAGAAGCGGTAGAAACCATCGATCAAGCTCTGGACTGTTTGGAGTCCCTGATGCCTGGCATTGACAATGATGCGCAAAGCGAGTTGGCCATTGAGAGCCAGCACTTACACCGTGAGAAGGCAAACCATCTTTGGGACTTGGGTAAGAAGGAGGCTGCGTTGAGTGCGTTCAACGCGGCAAGAAAGGCCATGGGCGAGATAACTATATCCGGTTACACGTTGGACGACATCACTAACCTCTTGGACGACCCAGAGTTGGATCCCAACGGACATCTACTTATGGACACTTTGAAATCGTGGAGTGACAAAGAGCGATTCGCATGGTTTTATGTTAATCTTGCGTACTGGGTCAACACCCGTGCGCTAGGAAGAATGTATCGCGCAGCCAAAGGCACAGGGGAAACACACCTAGTCCTAGAGTGGCTCGACGCCTACGGAAAGACACGGGATCCGCGGTCATTGCTGCGCTTCAATGCACAATCCGCGCTCGCTGATTATCAATCCAACGTGCTGGGGAACGATGATAAAGCAAAAGAAATCATGCGCGCAACCCTCGCGGTTCATCCGAAGGTTGGAGGCACCGAGGAGGATGTCTTGAATGAAAGAATTACTGAAGTGCGTTTGGAGCTTGCCAGCATCATATTCTCCCAATTCAGAGAGTCTTCTGACCCTAAGCGAAAAGACGCGCTCTTAGAGGAGATGAAATCGCTCTCAGGGATACGCACCGATGATGAGGTGGGATTCCAAGAGTCCCATATAGGAATGCTTGTTGCAAACATGCTACGGATCATGGGGCCAGCCCGCGAATACCAAAATACAATGGAGCGAATATTCCAGACTTGTATTAACGGCTTGGAAGACAACGTCTCATGGAACGATGGCGACTCCTTACGGTTGCTTGCGAAAGTCCTGTCATCGTTGGACGGCCTGGAACGCGATGCAAGGATTACGATATCTGCCCAGTTCTCACTCCTAGATCGCAGCATTCATGAGAGTGCACATAGTCCCGAGCGGAACGGCACTTCAGAAAACGAGCATGATAGCGGAGATGAGCCGCAACTTTCGCCCTCTTCATCGATAAATCCTGAGGTAACGGGGCAGGACATTTCAAAGACAGACAGTGTGGAAACTCCCGATCTACAGAAGGGCTCCACCGAAAAAAACTCTGGACATGGCGACGTCGGCAATAATGGCGACGCGACTTCAGAGACGTCAGATACGCCTCAGGAGAATGAGAGGGACGAGAACCTCTCCGATTTCAGCGTGACCTGTGACGGTGGTTGCAACAGGTACATCAATTCGTGGACGTCGCCCTTCTATCTGTGCATTATCTGCCCAAATACCGACCTGTGCGAAGAGTGCCATGCTAAGCGCCAAGCGTGGAATCGTGGTGAAACTGCCGACGACGCATGGAGGGCATATTGTGGAAAGAATCATCACTACATCAAAGGGCCGATGAAAGGATGGCGAGGCGTCAAGGATGGAATAATCCGGATTGGTGAGGAAGAAATAGCTGTTAAAGATTGGTTAAGATCTTTGAAAGAAGAAAGATGGCCTAAGGCCTGGGAAGCCTATTGGTTGCGACAAGGCGGACTGAAGGATATCGACATCGAAGATTAGCAGGACCTCAGGAGTGGAAGGAGGGATTCATTTGCCCAACGTTTATATGATTGGTTGCGTATTGATTTCTCATTGACTATCCTGGAGACAAGGAAGATGGATGATTTATTCGAGCCACGAAGCTGATTTCTCCACATTCACGAGGATATTGCGGCTACCACGCAGATAGACACTGTGGTATAATGACACCTGGAAGACCTGATAAGACTTTCATTATCTTTCTCAAATCATTCATTTTTAGAAAATACTGACCTATGCTGCTTACAGCCATGTCATTGCCTGGCTTCTGAAAGAAATATTGCTCCGAAGTGGCCCATAAACGTCCTCACCTTTGCCTAAAGTAAGTAGGCAACTTCCACTTCTCTTCACCTAACCAGCAGAGCTTTGTAGAAGTCTCTCATTATGAGCGGAAACACACTTTCCTCAGTGAGCTGTACCAAGGCATCCGTAAGTCCCAGGTCACGTGCATGCAGAGTTGTTCATACTGCTTAATGCAGTGCGGCAGAGAACCCGGAGTTGCGAGTACGGCTACCGAAGGTGTCGAATCTCCATGGACGAAGACTCCAACTCGCGGCAAAGGTGGAAATGGGTGAGAAGTAAAAAGGCGGGAAGGATGTTTGAAAGGGCGGAATGGTTTTGCCCCTTGTCATTGATGTAATGACAGGGGCCCCGACTCGTCTACCCACTTAGAAAATAGCCACCAGGAGTCATTTCAACTTACTTTTCACTTCCCCAATATTGAGTACTATTTCCACATATGCACTTGTGACAGTCCACCTTTGCGATGGACCGTGAGCTCGAGCTGCTTAACCGCAGCATAGATCCAGAGGCAACCGGCTTGGATTCAAAATCCGCCAAGGTTGAAAGATTGAGCACTTTGAGCGAAGAGAATCGAGAGCAAAGCAATGATCGAGCAAGTCCGACCGCGATGGACAGCAAGAACAGGAGCAAATGGCGCCTAACTGCCATTGTCATCGCTCTTTTTGTATGTTGAAGCTAGACCTGACCGCTCTTCATCCTTCGATATTGATTGGACTCTCAGCTTTCACTATTTGTAGCTGCATTAGACGCCACTATAGTAGCTACTGCCGCTCCGACAATATCCCGGGACCTGTCGTCGGCCGCCGGTTATACCTGGATTGGTGCTGCGTTTCTGCTTGCGAAT
The DNA here is from genome assembly GCF_010094085.1 of Westerdykella ornata. Classification (NCBI taxonomy): domain Eukaryota; kingdom Fungi; phylum Ascomycota; class Dothideomycetes; order Pleosporales; family Sporormiaceae; genus Westerdykella; species Westerdykella ornata. The sequence continues at coordinate 152,459 of NW_022986869.1, read as the reverse complement.
GCAGCGTCCGGCGTTATCTGGGCTAAGCTCTCAGATATCTGGGGCCGGAAAATGATTGTGCTTGCTGCTCTTGCGGTCTTCTTCGGCTCATCAGCAGTATGCGCTACAGCGAAAACGATGAAGGCACTTATTGTCGGGAGAGCTCTTCAAGGGTGGGCCAGTGGAGGCTTGATCCTGCTTGTGCATGTCTGCATAAGCGACTTATTCAGCCTACGGTATAGTTGTGAATTGTGCAGCCTAACCGCAAGTCCATGCTAACGTCGTTGCAGACAAAGAAGTCTCTTCATGGGCCTGATTGAGGGTATTTGGGCTCTCGCCGGAGGTATAGGCCCTATCCTGGGTGGAGTCTTTGCTAGCTTAGTCTCGTGGAGATGGTGTTGTATGTCCCACTGGTTTGCACGGACAGTGTGCTACGACTGACTGATTTAAGTCTATATCAACCTTCCGATCAGTGGCTCTGCTTTCGTCCTGATCCTTCTTTTCCTTGACATTAAACATGAACATACCACATTCATGCAAGGTATCAAGGCCATAGACTGGCTAGGGGTTTTAACTTTCCTAGGTTTCACTTCCATGGTTCTGCTGGGCCTCGACTTCGGCGGAGCCATCTTTCCGTGGGACTCAGCCAAAGTTGTAGCCCTCCTAGTCGTGGGAGGGTTGATGGTTTTCGCTTTCATTTATAGCGAAGCACGTGTGTCAAAGTACCCGTTGATCCCAATGGAGCTCTTTAAAAACAAGAGTATCGTTGCGGCTCTCTTTGTCACCTTTTTCCATGGTTTTGTAAGTCACATTGCGGAACGTTCTGCCACAGCGGGGTGTCTAACAAATTTTGAGTAGGTTTTCATTAGTGCTGAGTATTACATGCCTCTTTTCCTTCAATCAGTTCTTGAGGCATCTCCGCTCAGATCAGGTATCCTCCTCATGCCCTTCATCTTCATTGGAGCGCTAGCAGGAGTCGCGTCCGGGGTGCTCATCCATCGGACTGGTCGTTTCCGCGAGATAATCTGGGCTGGGACGATTCTCCTATGCATAGGATTCGGGCTTTTCATTTCGTGGGGCCCGCATACCACCACCGCACAGGCGATTGGATACCAGGCAATTGCCGGTATAGGGTCGGGCATGCTATTCCAGCCGCCTCTCATTGCTGTTCAAAGCCAAGTTCACCAGCAAGACGTGGCTACCGCGACTTCGACGCTCAGCTTCATTCGCTGTATGGCACTCACGGTATCTGTCGTCGTCGGGGGCACCATCTTCATGAATTCCATGGACGATCGGGCTGAGTTGTTGCGAGCGGCCGGTCTGCCCCACAATCTATTGAAAGATCTCTCAGGCGAAAATGCCATGGCGAATGTTATGCTGGCCGGAACACTACAGAATCCCAAATGGGAGCTTGCTGTGAAGGAAGCGTTTTCTTGGTCTATACGGAACATGTGGATCACGTACACTGTATTTGCGTTTTTAGCAGTCATCGCTAGCTTCTTCGTCGAGGCAGCGCATCTGGGGACCGAGCATACAGAGACAGTTACGGGGCTGAGGAAAGAGATGAAGGAAAGCTTGCAAGATAGCTGCTGATCAGACTTCAATCGGAGGTCTAAAACATCGCAGGTCGCACCCATAACTTCTCATTACCCTAGAGTATGTGGACGTTTGTGGATGTGCCTACACTTGCTGAAGGCGGCTTAATGGGTCATTTCGTATTCCAGGCAGCCACCTTTCGGGCTGAGGCTGAGGCTGTGCCCTGTGCCTTGTCGTTGGTAACTTCCCTCCCCCGCCGTTTCCATCTCTTGCATTGTCACCTTCCAAGACATCCACTGCAGACACCTACGTGGAAACTTCGAAACAGCTACCTACATGGAGTCTCCGTTCCAGACACCTCCTACGCGACGCGGGGAAGAGTATGTCTTCACGGTTGAGGATAACCGTATGCTTCTTCCATCATCCAATGTCTGACCCCGGCCCGTAAACAGGCTACGCACTCCATTGACCGTTCAACCAAATGGCATAACATTACGCTGAATATGGCAGGTCGTTTCTATACTTGGATGGGCGATGTACTTAAACATTTCATGCCAGACTCAGACAAGCGCAGTATCTGGCCACCGATTTCGAAGTCTGTTGGCAGTGCCGATGCCACCACCATCGACCCAGATTGTCTCAAGCCGACTCAGAACGCATTGTCTGCTGGATCGCCCCTTCCGCTTGAATATACTAGCAGCAACCCGGCAACCATGGTGCTATACGAGACAATGCGACTACTAACTGCCGATACATCTGTTTTGTATCATCCTCTTCATTCCGGGGAAACGTTCCGGGTTTTCGAGCTGTATCCTGGGAAGGGGGACGAACCACTGCGAGGTGGATTGCACTATAGAAATCTGAAGTGTCCACAGGACTACGAGGCCCTTTCCTATCTGTGGGGGCATGCGACAAGCTCGATCCCAAGGACCAGGAACAGGCCCATAATTCAGTGCAACGGTAGAGACATGATTGTCACGCCAAATTTAACGCAAGCTCTCTGCGATCTTCGACACGAAGTCAAACCCCTTTTCTACTTTATTGATGCGATCTGCATAAACCAGGAAGATCAGACGGAGCGTGGCCATCAAGTCGCACTGATGGGCTCCGTGTATTCGAACGCACGTAGAGTAGTTATTTGGATCTGTCAAAGCGCAGATTGGGATGCTCGGCATGTTTTACCAGCCCATCCTCCTGCACTCTTTACAAACATACGCGCACGGCGCGGTTTCGGCGCGATTTGTCAAATCGTTAATCGCTGGCTAGCGACCACAAAACAGAATCGGAAGGCTAGCTACGCCTATGGTCGTCCTGGGTCCCCCGACCTTTGGTTATACTGTGAGGACTTCGACGAGTTTCCTCTCCAGGTCTCAGAGTACGAGAATGAAGCGTTCTTGCGTGAGAAGGTAAACGAATTCTATAGGAACTCAGTTTGCAGCGAAGAATCTCTGACCCGTATTGCACCCTTCATGCCTCAGCTTTGGTGGTCAATAGCCGATATATTCCAAGCACCTTGGTTCTGGCGCATATGGGTCGTCCAAGAAGTCGTACTTGCCAAAGATGCCGTGGTGAGATGGGGCGACGCGCAGATCGACTGGCGCTGGTTGGGCACGGCTGCAGCACTGCTTCGCACCAATTATCGAGATGTCTGCGGCGCGCTGAGTATGGGAGGGGTCTACAACGCCTATTTATCATATCGAATGTCACCTACCATGAGCGAGCTACCACCTCCGAAGCTTTGTTTCCTGGACCTCATGCGGTTGACGCGCCAGCTAGATTGCACGGATCATCGAGATAGAGCGTATGGACTTTTAAGCATCGCCACAAGCGATAACGTTCCAGGATCCGACAATTTGTTTTTAAAGCCAGACTATAGTATATCTTCCTTCGAGTTATGGAGACGAATCGCTTGGAAGGCCATAACCGCGACGAAAACCCTGTCAATTTTGTCAAGCGTCCAGTACACTGCAGCTATTCCTGGCTACGAGAGCGAGCGTCAGGTCACTGGAAGCTTTGGACCTCTGTCTGGGTTGGGAGAACGACCTGAATCGATGCCTTCCTGGATTCCGAATTGGGAGAAGGTACTTCGGGCCACCCTAGCTCCTTGGGATCAAGATGATTCTTTCGCTGCAGCAAAAGACTTTCCGCTGGATCTGACTGAATGGACAGATACATGCCCGGATGTCCTCACTGTCAGTGAAATCATGATCGGGATGATTTATTACAGAGGTGATCTCATGTCTAGCCGTCGTCGTGATTTGCTTGACATCGCACTTCTCTTTTCTAGCAATCTGGGAACGCTATTCACTTCAACAGAAGGGCTTCGTCTCATGTCGCGAACTCTCACTGGCGGCCGCAACGCTTACGGATCTCTCACTGAAGATACGGAAACTGCTTTGTCACATTTTGCGGCATACATTATGCGCCTTCATGAGGGCAGCAAAACAAAATCAAAAGAGCAAAAACAATCCAGACAAATGGGAGTTATAAATGTTCGACATATGCTAAGGGATCTTTACTCGCCAACAGAGGAACAACTCAGAGAGATCTTTCACCTGTATCCGGGTTTGGAGGCTGAGTTGCATGAGTGGGCAAAGTTTGGCGATGCAGATCGATTTGTTGAAACAGCCGTCTCCATATGCGAAAGAAGGCGCCTCTTCCTCACTATCAACGGTTACTTTGGCTTAGGCTCGGACTCACTGCTGGAAGGGGATGTTCCTGTTGTGCTTTCTGGGGGGAAACGTTCCCTTTATCCTCCGGCCGATGCTAAACGTAGATCCTCACAAACGACGAGGTGTGCTAGATCAGGGGGCACACTCGCCGGAGAGTCCAGAGAGATATCTACTTGTGGGAGAGTGTTATGTCGAGGGTCTAATGCAAGGGGAGGTGGTATGCGCAGCAAATCACCAAGAGGAGCTTACAGGCCCCATACCAAGCGACTTGGTTCTAAGAGAAGTCATGAGCCGTAAACCTTGGGCATGGGGTCCCCAAAGAGTTCAACTACTAAGGAGTCTAACGCGCCTCTGGGCCACGAAGCAGAAGTTCGATCTCATTTGACAAAGTCGACACACCCGTACCTCAAGCCTTTCGTCACACATCACGGGGCCCTAATCTATTTTAACAATCTGAATGGTGGGGCAACTGCTGGCGGTGCAGGTACAAAAGCCCATTAACCGCGGATTGATTGCTTGGCCATTCGAATAAGGCTGCTAATTCATGTTAATGTAGGACTTCCAAGCTGACATTTTCTTGCATCGGCACTACATTGGAGGTGCCATAGGAGTACTCGACGTCCATGACTGCGGAAGTATATAATATAAACTTCTCCGGCCCACCCGTACTGCCCAACATACCGATAGCCACCGTCAAGATGTTCGCAAACGCCGCATTAGTTTTGGGTTTAGCAGCGACAGTTGCCTCACACTGCACGCGTCCCCAGCTCGTCGAAGCAGTAGATTCATATCTGGCGACACAAACCAGTGGAAAGACCGCAGCATTCAAAGCCCGTTTCGACAACAGCACCTGGCTCGGTTACTACGAAAACGCAAAGAAAATCGACGTCGACACCGGCATCTTGAACAAGCCTCTCGCCATTACCCATAACCGCAGTCTCTACGATACAACCAGCTGCGCAACATACACCGAAGTTATTGTAAACAGCACGACTGATCCATATGTCATTGGTACCCAACTGCGCTTCGCGAACCACAAAATAAACAAGGTGGACATGATTGTCACGAAGCCTGGTGACTGGCTCTTCAACATCACCGGCTACGCGTACTGGGTCACGCAGGAAAACTGGGGTACCATTCCAGAGGAGCAGCGAGACACTCGAGATACGATCAAGAAGGCAGCAGATGCGTATTGCGACCTCTTTAACAACCCGAACGTCACGGTTCCATGGGGCAAGCCTTGCGTGCGGCTTGAAGGCGGGCTCTACGGTGACCCGGGACCCAACGGGACGTGTGCGGGCGGTGTGCCCTCCGGTGTTCCGCTGCGCAACAGGCGGTATGTCATCGATGAGACGGTGGGTGCTGTGGATGTGATGCTGGATTTTGGGAACAGTGGGTGGCCGGATTCGCATGAGTTCAGGATTGAGAATGGGAAGATCCGGTACGTACATTTATCAATTAGTGAAACCAAGCATGGAATAAGGTATTGACAATGGTTAGATATGTGCATACGATGACTCATTGTGGAATTCCCAATTGCGGTCTGCGCTTCCAGAGGTTCGATTGAGAGTAGCGAATGAGCGCATGGGCAACTGGGGAGAAAAGTTGCAAAGCGGTCTTCGAAAATGGAATATAGATTTATCGCAACACTTCAACACTCCAGACATACCGTCTTCCAAACATTTTCCATCACATCATTTGGTAGTTCGTTGCATTGGCGGGGAAACTGTTGTATTGACGAAAAACGACGAAGCAATCAAAGCTGCATCCACTCCGCCACCGTCATTACTCCCTATCCAACCTCTCCACGTCCAATACCACGATAATGCGTCGATGGATGAACGGTGAACATTTCACACGCCAGTAGCTCAAGAGTAGGTCACCGGCATGCCTCCAGGAAGCTCATCAAGCCCTGCAATATAGGCTTAGCAAGTTCGCTGCTTGGAAATTTGTGATACAACTTACATCCATCGTACGGCTCGCGGACAGCTTGACTCTTGGCGCACTTCATAGCCTGAGCTGGGGTTTGCGTCTTCAGCTGGCTGCACCTGTTTCCGGAGCAGCGGGCATCGAGTGCCTTCTGGAGAACACCGTCTTTCCAGCCACTTGGTGGTGTTAGCTGCGTTAGCTACAGGAGGATATGATTGTCCTTACAAAAGATAGTCACCATGCTGCCCGTAGCCAGTGCTGCAATGGTCAGTGGTTGGCTTCAGTGAGTATGGATGGGTCTCTTACCCGTCTCCCATGGAGTATACAAAAGGCTGGGATCCGTCTTCAGGCCACAGATTTTTATCGTTAAATTGCGTCGTATTCCACATAACTTCATACATAAGCTGAGGAAGGCGGACAGGATGGCTAGCAGGGCAAGGACCGGTGCTCTCGAATGATCCGGATGCTATTGGCTATTAGCAAAAACATCTACTAGAAGAGTAACTTTACAGGTGCTTACCAGGATAGGCTACATGTTCTTTATGGTTAGGACTATCCAGGTTCTTGCCATCCCAGCAACTTGGAGTGTCAGTAAGTGGCATATTTGCTACAGCAACACTAAGCGCTTACGTTGGGAAAGTTATCGTAGTACGAATGCCGCCTCCGCACATCTTCTTCGGCAGGTCATATGTATCGTCTCCCGTGCAGGGAGCGCCACCGAAAGGATCTTGCTTGAAGTTGGGAACGCAGCGATGGCAAAGCTGCTTCTGCTGGCCCTGTCTGGTGCGCAGGCCTGCGTCTCCGACTAGCATGCGGAAGCCCTGTTGCCACGTCAGTGACAATCAGACATTGTATTCTGGTAAACGCCACCTTTGGGAAAGCGGTCACTTTAGTCTTCCCATCATACGGCGGGATATAGTACACAGTGACACCCTCACGTCCTTGGAGGCCCAGATTGACATATTGCGGCACACGTTTGAACGATCCGTTGCGAGCCTTGAAGTAAAGATTTGCCGTCCAGTAGTTGCTAAAGTCTTCAGAGTAATCGCAGGTTGTGCAGGTCGACTGAACCGCTGGATCGTAATCGATCGGCTTCATGGTCGCATTGAACGAGTTACCGCCAACAATCTGGTGCATGTGTGCGGAGGGGGTAGAACCTGGTTGGACAAGAGGATCGATGCGATCGAACACAAGCTGCGAACATTGGAATCGCATCATGGCCGCTTGGGCAAACTAGGAGGGTAAGCCTGTATACAGAGAACTGAGGTCACGTTGGTTTCGTACTTGGCGGTTCACAAGGCCGCGAGTTGAAATGGCGGCGGCATCCTGGGTAGACAGCGCCGCTGCAAGGGCTAGGCTTTTCCAATGCATATTAGGGAGGAAGGCGTCTCTCAGAACAATAGTGAATCAGGCACAAAAATGAGTGAAGTCTGCGAGCAGAAAGGGGAAGTGCAGCCACCTCTCGACACCTTAAAACTGGATGATGCAGAGTCTGTCAGTGCCGAACATCGCCTCTGATAATCTAACAAGGCCGCAGGAGCTCCTGGCATCTACTGCGTGGCTGTATATTGACTGTTGATCGTAGACGTTCGGCTAATGGTGGATCAACTGCCGTAGATTGGAAGCTTGATTGTCCATATATCTTTCATCGAGTCTCGACCAATGAATGGGAGCCATGGATCATTGGAGCCGTGAAAGTGTTGACTGGAACAAGTCCGCATTGATAACAAGAGACAAGCCCCCATATTCCCGCGTTGAGATGAGAGAGGAAGCGAGTACAGTAAGGTAAAAGGCCGAACGGGGCGTAACAGAGGCATTCAGAGGCTGGGTTGATAGGGGCCTAGGGAAGTATGATCAGCGCAACTGGGTACATAACTATATTACATCGGGCAAGGATGACTATAATGTTGGAATCTTTGCTAAGACTTGTGTGACAAAGACAGCATAGCTGCACTTATGCCGCTGCATAGGTGCGGCGACTTCTCCCATGCATATTGTGGGAGGATAAGGAGACGCCAGCGAAAGCGAAACTTTTAACTAACTGTATTGAGGGGAGGGGGTAAGGCAAATCATAGAGAATATGTCTCTCAAATCAGATTTCTGTCGAATAAGACGCATCTATCATTTTGGATTTGATGTTGTATATATCCTGAACTCAAGAGGAACAAGCTTGCGGAGGGTTATCCTGGCAGGTTTAGCCGAACAGGAGGCGCAGCCGAGATCTATGGCTGTGGGGCTGTTCTCAGCTTCCCGCGTGTTCTACCACCCGTCTTCGCTTTGTGCATCATCGTCACTGAAACTGCATCGTCGTAGTTAAGGGAGGTGCCAGCAATGGTCTCGTTTACGGATACTCGTCTATCGCATGGAGCAAGGCACGTGTCTTCCACATTTGATGTTACGTTGACGCAGGCTATGACGACACAAGGACGACACAGCTCCAATGACCTAACTGTGCCATCTATAAGAGCACCGGTTGCTCAAGAAGACGTAACAATTGACCTGGAAACTCTAACACAGCTGATTTCCGTCGTTCCACACTGATAAAGACTCATTGCAAGCACGCCATCACAATGTCTCTCACAGGCAACAAATTCGACCCCAATACGGACATTCCAGACCTGAAGGGAAAGGCATGGCTCGCCTCCTCAATCCAAGGTTCTTCGCCCAGTCGCTAACGCCACTACAGGTCTACGTCGTAACTGGTGGCTCCGCAGGCATCGGCTATGGCATCGTGGCTCACCTCCTCCAGCACAACCCTGAGAAGATATACCTCTTGTCTATGAAGGAAGAACACGCACAAGAGGCGCTCGAGGACCTCAAGGAATGGGGCGACACCAGCAAAGTTGAATGGAGACAGTGCAACCTTGAATCCTTCAAGCAAACCGACGAAGTTGCCTCATCCTTGGCCAAGGAGCTTGACAGACTTGACGCCCTCATCTGCAACGCTGGCTTGGGCGTGGGGGTATACAATGTATCAGGAGATGGACTGGACACGCACATGCAGGTCAATTTCTTCAGCCAGGTTCATTTGGCACTCACACTCCTTCCCATCCTCCAGAAAACAACGGACTCTCGACTTGTTTTCCAGTCCTCGGAATTACATCGAATGACACCTTCTTCGGTCAAGTTCGCTTCCGTCGAGGAGATTAACCAGGACATCGGACCGTCGTATCTGTACAATCGCAGCAAGCTGGCAATGATCCTTTTTGTTCGCGAATTGGTCAAGCGCATCGAGGCTCAGCAGTTTGGTCCTGTAACCAAAGACAAGGGAGAGCCATGGATCAATGCTACGCATCCGGGAGGAGTCGCGACTGATCAGCAGAAACAGGCCGAGGATGCTTATGGCCTGTTGGGCACCATAGGTGTGAAGGCTGTCAGGCCCTTCATGAAAGATCCTGTGAAGCAAGGGTGCAGGCCCATTCTCTTCGCAGCGACAAGTCCAGATGTAGTCAAAGAGGAGATTCAAGGACAATATATCGTCCCGGACCGCAAGCTAACGGAGCCAAGCTCGCAAGCGATGGACCCGGAGCTGGCTCGGAATCTGTGGAATCTCACAAAGGAGGTGCTGCAAACAAAGATTGGCAACTTGAGCTATAAAATGTGAATTGGTTAGGAAGGTGGTCCACATGAATAATTCCGGATCGTTCTGAGTTTCCGTAGAAAGTTAGTCAAAATATGTCTACCCCCGCTTAAATTCGGGAGATTTCCCACCCCGCAGTTGGATACGTCAGTGAGATTGACACTGCGCCCTTCTTCCTCCATGTAACCATATCCTGTACTCCCATTGACATCTAGGGCGCATAGAATAAGAACCATACGCCACTTCACCGTCCTCTGCGCAGAAGTCGCTGTAGAACATAGAATCACTGTCATCCTCGAAAAAAGATCTGTCCAACTCTTGTCCCTTACGTCTGAATTGATATGTCGAAATTGACGGATTTCCGACTCCTCTCCTTCGACGTCTACGGCACGCTCATAGACTGGGAGACCGGCCTCGTCAACGCCCTCCAGCCCGTCCTCGACAGAAATGGGATATCCAATCTCGATAAGGAAACCATCCTGCGTACATGCCAAGAGGTGGAGAGCGTGCAACAGCAGAAGACACCAGGAATGATATACTCGGATGTCTTAACAACAATCCATCCCGAGCTGGTCAAACGGCTTGGCTGTGGACCCCCTACTCCAGAAGAGTCCAAAGCCTTTGGCGACAGCGTTGGTGTTTGGCCCGCATTCCCTGATACCTTGCCCGGACTACAGCGTCTAGCAAAGCACTATAAACTCGTCCTCTTGTCTAACGTGGACAACATATCCTTCCACGGCACTCACACTGGCCCTCTGCGAAACTTCCCCTTCGACGCCGTGCTCACAGCCCAGGACATTGGCTGCTACAAACCCGACCATCGGACCTTCGAGTACATGCTCAAGTACGTGAAAGAGAAGTTTGGCGTCGAGAAGGAGCAGGTGCTACAGACGGCGCAGAGCCAGTTTCATGACCAGCAGCCTTGCAGGGAGTTGGGGATCAAGGGTGCGTGGATTGCGCGGTATGGGGCTGCGTATGGGCATGTGGATGAGCCCGTGTACGATTGGAAGTTTGCTACCCTGGAGAAGATGGCAGAGGCGGTGGAGAGGGAGGCTGTAGCGAAGTAGTGGTCTGCTGCAACTGAAGATGGCTACTTACGCTACTGGGGCACGGCGTTTTAAGGCGAGTTGTACTTAGACAAAGGTTCTGTTAAGAAACAAAAAGAGCTATTTAGAAAAGTAAAAACTAACCTTGCGCGTACGGTCGTGCTTAGTCGGAGGTGAAAAACGCAGTAGTATCCTCGGCGCTTGTATTTCCCATTCGCCATTACATTCTCTAACCAAGGAAGAGTGTCCATCTAGAAGCTAAAAGAATTGCCCACGCTAAGAATCAAACCAAGGATCTTTTCATCGCCGCCAGCGTTGCTAAATCTTTTTGCTGCACTTCACTCATTTACATTTATATCGCTTTGAACAAAGACACTGCGGTATCAGATTCTATACGCACAGGCTTTAGCTTATGTCTGCACTCCCGTTCCTTACGCACCATTGTAGAAGCGGATATCCTGTCCAGCGTGCCACTCTGGAGCAGCGAATTTCTCTGCGTTACTCGAGGGCCTCCTAAATTATTCCTTGCGCCAGTCTTGAACTCTGCCTTTCTCAGCAGCCGCATCTCAACTTCCGAGTCTCGATTGTGTAAGACAATTCTATACGGTCTCGTCTGTTCGCCGGACCTAGTGCGATTAACGCGAAACAGGAGCCGATCCTGTTAAGCGTTTGTTTCTTGTGATCCTATTAGCACAAGCGTGTCTGATTCGACGAGGGAGATAGATTCTGCACAGACGAGCGCAGAGAGTCCAGCTCTTCCGCTCCTAGTACTCTTCCTCTAGTTGGTTAATCGCTTCACCTTTTCAGTATACCCAATACCGCCAGGGAGCAATTCAACTCCAATACTAAACTCTAGGTATAGCCGTAATATATAATCAACTCCAAAATAAATTTTTTCTTCGCTGAAGTTTTCTTCGTTTCCTAGTCCGCACAGAGTGGTATTCTATGTCTCTGCGGTCTTGTATTCCTCTTTGAACTTTAGGCTATTGGCACGGTCTTCGAACTTAAGAACGAATACCTACTACCATAACCTACTTGCGAAAGCCGAGGAATTTTGTGCACGCAACCTAGAGAAGCGACCAATCAAGGGCATCCTAAGGGAGTTCGCTACAGTTTATCGACCCTGTCCTGTGTTAGATGGACGGATTGCCGTGGGCAATAAGGGGAGGCTGAACTGGCAGCGAGATCATAGACATTGTAACGCAGTAGGATCGACTTAACAATGTTCTCGACCGCTTGTTCGGCGAGCCTTTTCCATTGAGAGACGGTCGCCATGCCATCCAAGGAGGAGGGAGGGTCGTCCAGCCAAAAACAAAAAAAGTAATTGCCCACTCTCGGAATCGAACCGAGGATCTTTTCATAGACTATCCAGTTTTGGGGTACTAGTGAAACGCTGTACCACTCAGCCAAGCGGGCTGTTGTTTTTGTTATGTTTTATGTTGTTTTTCAAAATCTATGACTTCACATCCGAAGGAAAGGATACTCCAGCGAGTAAGGAGACTTTGGTGGTGACACGGTTCCGAGCGCGGGCTGGGGTATTAGCCGAGGTGGTCAGTGCACATGGTTCCATGGTCCTAACCATCAAATAGGTATTCTTTGATTGTTGATGCCGACGTCTATCATGCATGTCATCGCTACTATTTGTAAGATGTGCGACTCCGGTCTCGAATCACTCATCGCACGAGTTGGACGAAGGTTTTCTCTCAATAGGTAAGGATGTGAAGAATAGCTAGCTCAACGTTGGAGCGCACGAGGTCTCTGCAAAATACCTATGTAAGAACAGTAAGCGATTTAGACGCGGATTGTAGATGCTCTTTTCGCGTATATTTGCATATGGATATCATAATGAGTCGAAAGGTGAGTCGTTAGTAAGTTTGCGCGTCTTCGATTCACTGCTAGGTATGCACTCTCTGAGATGACATTAGATTTCTCTCTTGTTCCCACCTATCACATTTCAACACTATTTCCAGCAGGCTGCATACTTCTTCTGAAAAATGCGAACACCTCGAACTACCCAAAGGCACCGGAAACTCAACCTCACCATCCACCCTAGCGCCTCACCCAAACTCCAACCTACGTATACCACGTCGGCTCCGGCGCCTCCCCCAACACCCTCCACCTGCCCACCTCGCGCCTCTTATACGCCACAGGATCATGCAACGTATGCGTCCTGAGATCCCTCCAGAACCGATCCAACCCGACCTTGGACGCCGTACTCCTGCTGCCAGTGACTTCAAACACGCCACTCGTGACTTTCAGTCCCGTATCCGTCGTCACGATTTTCGTTGCCGCGACGGACTCGGCGATGGCGCCGCGTTGTGCGGCGGTGAGAGTAGAGCGCTTGGATAAGGGGCCAGAGTGTAAGAGGTACAGGTTGCTGAGGGAGGCGGAGACGGTGTCGAGGAGGGCGGTGGCGGCGAGGAGGTGCGCGTGGTAGGTGCCGTAGGTGGAGAGGATGTAGAATTCGTCCGTGGAGGCGTCTTTGTTCTGCATACTGTTAGCCATCACTCACACGCCATCAAGGACATGCTATTTCAGCGAACGTACATCGCCGCCATACGGCCAGGGGCGGGTGTTCTTCACGGTGTACTTGGCTGCATAGTCGAGAGCACCCAGCGCAATCCCCAGATAGAAATTGCTAAACACGAGCTGGATCGTCGGAAGCAGGAGCGAAGCAAATGGAATCTGCAGAATCTCCGGGTTGGGCTGCTTCGTATCGGCGTTCCAGCCCAGCGCATCGCTCCAAGGCGCCTCGACGTTTTCAATCTTGACGCTTCCCGATTCCGTCAACCGCAGACCGATGTTATCCCAGTTGTGCGAGAAGACGATACCCGGTTGGTTGGTAGGCACGATGGCGAAGATGTGGTGTTCTGTGCCTTCCAGCACGCCTTCGAGAACAGTGAGGTCGGAGATCACGCCTCCAGTGTTGAAGTGCTTGAATCCGTTGAAGACGATTTTGTCGCCTTGGTCGGTAATCTTGAGGTCGTTGTCGCGGGGGTTGACGGCTCCACCGAGGAAGTAGTTGTTCTCGATGATGAGCTTTTGCAGGCGATCGGCCTGTTCGGGAGAGCCGACTACGTGGGCGGTTGTGCTCCACAAGAGGTGGTACCCGAGAAGCATGCCAATAGAGCTACAATTTTAAAGTGAGTATGTGGTATATCAAAACAGGCTGGATAAGCTACATACCCATCGGCTTCAGCAACCTTACGGATGGCCTTATAACCCACCTCCCAAGGCTGCCCACCGCCACCATATTCCTTCGGGCCTAACAGCTTCAGCAATTGCGAATGTTTCAAAAGTGCGACTTCGGCGCGCGGTGACTTGTTTTCTCGTTCACGCTGTGCTGCGTCGACAGATAGAACATCGGCGACGTGCTGTGCGCGTTGAAGCCAACCATCTGCGTCTTGAGGCAGTGCCGACCATTTCGACTCGTATTCAGCGTATACAGACGGGTCGCGGTAGACTACCTCAAAGGCATTGCCGTTTGCGGTGGCAGTGTCGGCGGAGCCCATAGTGCTGTACTGTTGATGGGATTAGGGGAACGTGCGAACTGTCGTAAGAACACAAAGCTGGCAGCTTTGGAGACGGTGGGGGATCGCAAAGGAGTACTCGTATATCAGAGCATTGTTGACCATATATATAGTGATATCTGCCATTGCGTGCTCCCGGTTGACGACCTCTCTTCTGCAGACCCCATTGCGAATGATCGCATCAGGATGTCGTGCGCGAAGAGTAGTAGAGCTCAAATGTCGACTACGCGTGCCAAAAGCCACGTTGTCTAGTCCTACTGGCGCTATCAGCTCATACGCCTTCACAAGAAGTGTGGTGAGGGAGATAGAGAGGGGTGAATGCACGGAAACTGGTTGACCATGGTCTGCTAGGCTGCGAGGGTACTAGCTCTGCTGTTAAGCTTCCCTGTGGCCGCGCTCGCAATGAACTACATCAATTGCATCATCAGCCTGAGGCTACCGAAAGGTCCGGAGCGCAAGGAAACAGACGAATGTAATTGCATATTGCCCAAATATGCTCGTAACGGAACATCAAACGGTGGGTATCGTACGTATGCCATCCAAACCATTCACTCCTCTCATGAATCATCCAATCGAAACACCCATCATTTCCTCAGCCTCTTCATCCGCTCCGGATCTCTCCACCACGCACAAGCCTGCATGCGGATACCATGGCCCTCCGGTTCCATCCGGGTGCCATTAATCCCCTTCCGGCTTCCAACAGCCAGCTGGCTTTTCCCTAGTCCTTTATACATCTCCCACTTCGGAGCCCCTGGAGCAGCATATGTATTCGGGTCACCAGTGGCCACGAAGCTAGCCCAGTAACTACTGTACAGCTCCGAGACTTCCGGGAACTGGACATCCGGGCTGCCGTTGAAGTACATAAAGTCTGCTGCGTGAGGGACACCCTCCCAGTCCTTGCCCCAGTTCGGAGTGTTGAACCGGGCCTTATAGACGGGTACACCGGCGTCGGCGAGCCTAACGGCCGCGTCTTGAACGGGACAGATGTACGAGTAATCACCATATGCCGCAACGATACGCTTGAACTGTTTGCTCTTTGGAGAGTCCCAGTACGGGCTGGTGGGTTCGTCTGGGTCGGGGTACAACCTCGCCAGATCAACAAGGTCCTCGGCAGTCAATCCTGGGTTTACGTTGTGAAGGAAAGAGGTAAAGTCTTCCGTTGTCTCGAGATCTTTCGGTGCGAAGGAAGATCCCTCGTCGGTGCAGGACGAGATCATGGTAGGGATCTTCCAGAAAGTCCCATCCTCGCCAGATACTGAACCGCGCTTTTCCAGAAGCGGTCCAGGAGAAACCGGCTGAAAGGGCCAAGTTATTTTGTAGTTGCTTGCGCCGTAGAGCCGGCTCTGCTTCGTCCTGATCTTATCAACATCCACCCCTCTTAAGCATCTCAACGCCGCCGCGTTAGGCGCCAAGGGACATTTCAGATACTCCATGTACTCCTTGAATTGTCGCTTATACAAGGGGTATGTAGCTTCCGGGAAAGATCGCGCAGTTGGTGACCCGGAAGACAAAATCGCTTGCGCAAAGAGAGGTTTTCCAGCATCGGTCCCATAGTGGTGAAACAAGTGAATACCCACAGCATGTGCTCCAGCACTTTGGCCTGAGAGCGTGACACGCTTGGGGTCTCCGCCAAAAACCGAGAGGTACCTTTGCAGAAACTGCAACAGCATGCGCTGATCTTGAATGCCCAGATTTAATAGGCCCTCCTCTTCAAACAACGCAGATGGCAAAGAACCCAGCGAACTCAGTCGATATTGCGCCGTGACGACCATAAGCGATACCGGTGATCTAGCCACGAAGCCGGCACCGTCGAAGTTCCTTCCACTTCCCATCACAAAGCTGCCGCCGTGAAAGAACACCAGGACTGGGAGCTTCTTCGAATATGGGATGCCGGCAGGTCGATAAATATTGAGATTGAGACAGTCTTCTGATTGTATGTTCTGATTGCCCCCCTGAATGCATATCGGACCATACTTTGACGCGTCTCTGGTACCATTGAAAGGCTTTGGCCAGACTGGAGGCGCGAAACGGGACTGTTTGGCATACTCGACGCCTAACCACGCATCAATAGGTTTATCGAGCGTGCTGCCGTGGTGCGCGTGGCGTATAATGCGGGTGCCTTTAAAAGATCCATATCCGGGGAGGACGACAACAGGCGGTCTATTTGTCAACCTGGAATGCGGAAGGGGAGGTCCAACGGTGTATACGTAAAGAATGAAGAAGACAGCACAGATAGAACAGAACAGGATTGCTGTGTAGAGACGACTCCGGTACTTCACCCAGAGCACATGGTGCTTGGGCAGCGCAAAGAGCGCATCCTTCAAAGGATTGTCGGGCTCCTCGACATCGTGCTCCTCGTCATGCTCCCTCTCTGTTTGCAGTGTTGACATCATAAACAGGAACGGCTGCTGATCTGCATAAGCGCCAGCGTATGCGCAATCGGGGATGAAGCTACATCGGCATGCGGATGTGAATGCTGCGAACGGCAGCAGAAAGTGCGACGAAAAGTGAGATGAAGGAGCGGCTGAGAGGGCGATGCTTATGTTGGTGTTGAGAGTGGATGTTGCCTGTCGCCCGGTCTAGACCAGCTAAGCCACTTAAAAGCTTAGCACGCTTAGCTTTCTGCGGACTGTGGAACGGACCGTGCGCCGCTGGGTCAGCTCCGTTCCGAAGGCTCCGAGCCGGATACCTTTCCGGTATCCAAGGAAATACAGTTCACTTACACAGTCGTCTATCCGTTAGTCGGTGTTCTCTTCGCAGAGGCCATGGGCAGGATAGCCGTGGAACTGGCCTTTATATAGGTCACTCAATGCTAATAGTGCCACATTCCGTTGCGCTGAAGATGCGTTCCCATATGAGACTATCCGTACGAGACTAACCGTGCGAGAAATGACGCGACGTCCTACCACCAACTCTCCGCTTCGGGGAATCCAATAATCGGATGGACCGAACTGCTGCCGCTTCAATTGACTTCCATATGCCGAACAAGGCATTCGGTATCCTCAAAACAACTACCCAGGCACACAATGTATTAGGATGTAACCAGTTGTATTGTCTCAAATAAGTAACCTAACTTGGTGCAGAAGCACGGGGGCATCTTCAGTAGGACGAATGAGTAGGGGATCGGGGGACTGGCAACAACCTAGCGGTGAGACTTCTAAGGAGGGACAGAAATAATCGTCTCACGCAGTTAGCGCGAGCTTGGAGTTGACAAACGGCCGAAGATATATGAACTGCGCCTTCTTAGATTCGACTGAACATTCTAATGTACTTTTGCTCCAAGTTAGATCACCAGTTTCAAGCTATTCAATTGGCTACAGTCTAATTGTGCTACTAGAGCACTGGGTTTCAAGGATATCCTAAAACGTTTGTAAGCACGGCGTGACCCTTTATTTTATAGGCTTTGATTTCGGCTTCGCCAGTATCCAGTGCCTTCGCCCGCGACGCCTCACGCCGCGTGTCGTGGAATTTTTGCATATTTGTCCGTGAGATCTCAGAGCGCTTCTCCCTGTAGGTCACGAGTTCGGGGTCCGTTGCCTTCTTGAGGTACACCCATTCCTTCTCGGCCTCCACACGACCCTGGCCAAGAGGGGGCCTCATGTTAAGGAAGAAATCATCCGCAAGGAAGAGTTGTATCTCTCGCGTGATCCATGGGGCTAAGATGCTGGATGGACAGGCTTGGAAGATCGTAGATCCCCACATCTCGAGGACATTTAAATTCAGGCCAGTTGCAGGCGAGGGGGTCTCGGGGAGCTTGAAGCTAGTCAAGATGACAAAGAAGTCGTCGGATCCTTCTTCACGGCACTTCCTTAGTGCGTCGTGATGGGGAACATCTCTCCAGTTTGCAGGCTTGTTATGTTCCTTGATTCTCACTTCCAGTTCCATGGACGGTCCAACGTAGAACTTTGTGCCGGACTTAAGCGGGAGCGCATGCCGGTAGACACCATCATGAGGTGGGAGATCCTTGATGCTTCGGAGTCGGATGACAGCAAGACTAGTCGTTGCGTTAGGAAGGAGTGCGTGTCAATCAAGCGACTAGGACTTACTTCTGGACGTCGTACGGTGCGTCGCCCTCAAAGAGCTGGACAACGTCAAGGCGGATAGTAGATTCGAGGGGGCGTTCCACCTCCGCCAAATCATCGGGGCCATTCTCCCAGAGCGCTTGGTACCTCTTTAACGCATGCTCCCGAACAGAGCCAATCTTATCTACTACAGAGTCACTGGTTGATACCTCGTAAAGCTTCTGGAGCAGTGCGTTGAGAACCGAATGCGGATGTAGTGGTCCTTGTGCGTCGCTGATCGGGTTCGGTTTTGGGGTGAACGCGTTGATGCTCGGCTTTGCCTCTGCAATAGACAGTTGAGTAGTCTCTTGATAGACGGTGAAATCGGAGGAGGGGCCGTAGTAGTTCTCCTTGTCGTCATCGTCTCATGTAAGGATTCACGGCGTTGTTCTTGTTTGTGGCATCGAGCAAGGACGGCGGTGGGCGCTGGTCGGCGGCGGTTTGACCGAGATTTACGGTAGCTTTACCGAGATTGACAGTCGATGGGTGGACGCTGGCACTGGGTTGGTTGACTGCAGGGGTGAAGAACGAAGCAAGTGATGTTTGTTGCCCAGCAAACTTTTTGAACACGCGCGGGTTCTCAGCATCCAGGTTTGGGCTGTGTCGTGACCTTGGGTCTCGGTCGAGAGCGTACTTCTTCCTCGAGCGTGTTTCTGGGACGAAGATGAAGGGCTTCTTGTTCGAGGGGGCTTCGTCGTCCGGGTCAACAACAGTTGGCTGTCGTGTGAGCTATAACAGCTGAAAACAGAGGAACAACCGTCGCTGCTTCTTTAGGAAGGTAAAAGGAACAGGCGTGACGTTGATAAGCTCGCTGACGTTTCAACAGCCTGAAAGAATAACAGAAACTGGGAGAGACGGATTAATGCGTGCACACAGAGAGTAAGAGAACAGAGTAGATAAGTGAGAGACAGGAGCGAGCTGTAAGAGAGAAGAAGAGAAGGAGAGAAGGAGGCATGGTGGAGGCTGCGAGAGTTGACCTTGCAAGCAACGGTCAGGCCGTTAGCGTGACTTCCTACTTGGGGAAGCAGGCATCGTGACCGCGCCAGATACCACAGAGTCGGTACCCAGGTATATCAATCATGATAGGGATCAACAGCCAAGCAAGAGAGGATGTTTAGGACGCTGACCGCTGCATGCCTTCGAAGTCTCGCAAGAATTGCTTCTGTATTGCACTCACCACTACGAGCTATCTTCTCTCGCCCTTCACCTTGCGCTGCAATTCAAATCTGCACTCCTTGCATTCTGCAAACGCTGTGAACACAGCATGCCACTACGCGGATCATTGGCGAATGCAGCGGTCAAGGGAGGGGGGTCTACACGGTAAGTCTATAAACTGGCATTACGTGAACAGGATCTAACATTTATGCAGTAAACCGCAAGCAATGAAAGACGACAACACGAAACCGCTCGTTCAATACCGCCAACCAAAGCTTACAGCTTTCTTGTTCAACGGAGCACACAAGTCATCGCACGAAGAAGGGGACGCATCTTACCTTGAGTTACCTAACCGACGGCTGACGAGGACTACGCCAAAAGAGATAAAGCAAGAACCCGTCGAACTCGCTACGAGTGCTACAGAGGCGGCAACAATGTGCATAGCAAGCGGATCACGTCAGGACCACCGTGGAGATACGGAAATGCATTCAACACGACGCGCCACTGCCGTCCAGCCAAGCGTCTCAAAAGCATCGCAAAAGTGCTACAACTGCTCTGCAGCGAGGTATTCTCAATGCGAGGATGCAGGAACATTTACTGGCAAGTGTAAACGCTGTTTCAACATAAACGTTACATGTGAGAGGCCAGAACAACCATGGGTCAGGGCGAACTTCACTGGGGAGATGATGGAAGCCATCAACAAGGAGCTGTCCAACGTGATTCCTGCCCAGAAGAGCAGCGCTCCCAGTCAGAGCCAGCTTGAGATCCTCGTCCGCTTGTCTAAACAGTTTGGGATGTCACCGATTTCAATTCGCTACAAGATGGACTCTCTCGCAGGATCCCAATATGCCATAGAGGGACAGTCAGGAGTTGTGCCGAGCTTCTTCCCACCCCCAGAGCAGTGGCCCTACCTGGACCAGGACCATTTGACATGTGTTCAGCGGCTCCGCGATGGGACCATCGACGTGCAAGAGGCAAAATCAAGACACAGATTCGACGCCTTAGTAGTAGTTTGGAGAACCTCTACGCGGTGCCCAAATGAGTACACCCGCGTGTACGACGGCCTTGAATTTCCAGGCGGACGGGAGGGTCTAGAGATGAATGCGAGGCGCTGCGTCCAGCATTTCTTCGACGACTACGGCCTCGAACAACTGCCGCCCGAGGACGTATTTGTGTATACCTTGGCCCGACTGTTAGATCCAATCTCATCGTCTGGCCAGCGAGATCGAGGGCAGGTAGCATACCAAAGTCATGCAAAGAGTTAATTTGCCTCCTTAAGAAACTCGAGACCGAAAAGCGGAAGGTCCATGCTCACCATTGGCATCGACGGACTTACGACGCATGTTGGAAACTTGAGGGGCATCTGCGAGGACTACCCTAGCCTTTCGATGGAGATTACGGTTGTCATCGGCACAGGAGCTACAGCATACCCTTACCTGAAGCCGTATTCTCGTTTTGAGTCCTCGAAGTCGCTCATGCTCTACAAGACTGTGACGCTGGAAGACGCGGCATGGCGGCGAGGCAATGCTCGGAGCCTTGGTCGGGAGTAGGACAGGATCAAGACAAGCAAGAAAGGGAACAGTGATGAGGCTAATAGGCCTACGTACCGCAAAGTCCAGGCATTCATCGCTCACGAGTACAAGACGCTGAGCTTCTCGTGCGCGCTCTGTCTTCGGCGGTTTGAGAGGGCGTCCAAGTTGGAAACCCACTTCACCCAGGCGCACCCAGATGCCTTCAAGTGCAGCACGTGCACGGAGAACGGCACATTGGAGAGAAACGGGTTCAGCAGCATTGGCGAGCTTCGGAGGCATCAGCGCTCGTGTGTCGCGTAGGGGAAAGGATACTGATGCGAGATTACCTGTTTCCTAGGTGCAGGGATTGTGTTATATGTACTTAGCAGGTTCGCAACTGCGGGGACGGGGTTAGAGTAGGTAGCGGCACGGTGCGTCCTATGTATAGCTTCTACAGTACTTGCCAAAAGTTTGTGCACACAATAAAATAAAGGCATTTTTATGCATAACTATCTACATACGTAACGTGAGGGCCTAACGCTAGGTAGCGGATCTGCCTCAGGACAATACACTCTCATTTCGCAGTCTGTCTCTCATCAAACACTCCCGGCAACCTCACCGAACCACTGCCTCAGAGCACCGGCCAATACGCCAGGCAACTCCCTCACATCCCGCACGACCAGATAATACCTGAACGGGAACCGCTCCATATACTTCCACCTCACGACTTTTCCCTCTGGCGAAATCTCCACACTCTGCAAATCCAAGATACTCGTTTTCTCCTGGTTCGCCGCGGGGGCCACTCCAGGCATTGTCGATACCCCAGGGGCGTCCGAAGCCAGCGGCGCTGTAGCAGTGGCATCCACGATGATGAAGACGATCATGACTCGCTCTTCCTGCGCGCGTCTCACGAGCCGCTGAATCTCTGCATGCGAATCGCAGATACCGTCACTGACAATCAGCATCAGCTGCCAGAGTTCTTCCCCGGCTGAGCTGGCACCCCTGCGTCTGGCCTCCTCAAACAAGCCCAGACTCTTCTCTACCAGGCCCTTAACATTAGTCTTGCTGGCAGCGAAACCAAATTGTTCGAAGACGCGCACGCCGGCGTCGGTGGTGAAGGGCTTGTCGAAATCGTGTGCGACGTTGATCTCGTCGCCGAAACCTACAACGGCGACCTCACCGACCTCGAGCATGGAGAGGGAACGCGTGACGAGAGTGAGCGTCTTGAGGGCGAGATTGGATGCTCCGGATTCGGCCATGGACTTGGAGTCGTCAAGCGCAATCATGACTTGATAGTTGCGCTTGCTGGGCATGGAGCGTCGCAGCCAGATCTTGTCGCGTTTGTAGCCGGACGCGATATAAGGGATAATGCGTTTAAGGTTGAGGCGCTTGCCGGTGCGGAAGTCGCCGCGGAGTTTCGTGGCGAGGGTTGGGGCGAGGATGAGGCGAAGGTGCTCGGTGAGCTGTTGGGAGAGGGAATGAGTGGCACTCTCATGCTGGAGCCAGAGGCTGCGAGCTGTCTCTGCTGACGGGAGGGCGGAGGTATCGAGGTGGGTAAGTTCGAGCTTTGTCTCGACTTCGTGCACAGATGATGTTTCCGAGAACTCGTCCTCCGCAGGCATGGCGTCTGCCATATCTTGGTCCTCTTGATCAGTAATTGGCTTCTGCTCGCCGATGAATGCTTGAGGCTGGCCGTCTGCCTTGTTTGGAGGTAGCTCTTGTGCTTCAGGGGACAGCTCTGAATCTCCCATGGCCACATCCTGGTCATGCTCTACCACCTCCTCGTTCTTGTCTTCTGGACGAGCAGCAATCTCCTCTTCTTCATCCACAGCCATTGCCATGTCATGATCCAGTGCTTTGGCTTGCTCTTCGGTCGCCGTTCCCAAAGCTTGCGTATCTGCCTGGGTCTCTTCATCGGCGAGATGCTCGAAATCCGCCTCTGCCATGTCAATTTCCTTGTCGATCTGCTGCACTTGGCTCTCATCCTTCTTGCGAGCGTCCGAAATCTGGCGTTGCTGGTTGTACCACTTCTCTAGTACATCGCCCAACTTCTTGAAGGATTGAGTCTCTGGAGTTTCCTCACTCTCTTCACTGCGGCCACCAGCTTCAGGTCGAGCAGTCTGACCCAGCGTCCCATCTTCAGCCGTGGACTCCTGCATTTTCTCCGAGGATTCCCCTTCGTTGCCGTCATCCCGATTTGCTGCGCTCGCTGAAGCTTGATTATCTTGATCCTGGTGCGCTTCGTCATTGGCCTCCGCACCCGCTCCAGCTTCTGCATTGGGATCCGTATTGTCATCCTTGGTATCGCGGGCTTCATCAGGCGGAGCCTGTTCGTCTGGCAGAGGAATCACGTCGTCGTCCACCGGCTCCTCACCCTCCTCTTCCTCCTGGCCCATTTCCTCATCGTCCTTGATATGGTCAGCGGTTTCCTGCTCCGGAGCATTCTCATCCTCAGGACCGATCTCCTCGTCCACCTTGTCAGGCTCCATTCCAGCGTCTGCCTCCATTTCCTCCTCTTCGTCACCCATGTCCATATCTCCGAGATCTTCGTCTTCTTTCTCATCGTCTTCGTTGCCTTCGATATTGAGTTCGTCCGGAAGGTCAAGCGTCTCCTCCTCTTTGGCATGCGGATCCATCTTCTCCGTCTCGCCCACGCCCACATTTTCTTCCTGCTCTTCGCCTTCCATCTCCTCATCTTCATCAGCTGCTTGCTTCTCCTCGCCTTCCTTTTCTTCCCCTTTCTCATTATCCTTTTTTTCTTTATCGTCCGTAGCAACCTGTTCATCCTGATTTGCCGTGCCGACATCCTGCTGGCCTTCCTTCTCCTTCGCATCATCTTCCCTCCCTCCCTCATCCCACATCTTCTCGTCAACAGCACTGGGCCCAAGGTCATCGACACTTCCAACCTGGCTCTCGGCATCGTCTTCGCCTTCCTCACCCTCGCCCTCCTCATCCTCCTTCTCAGCGACATCGCCCATCTCGCCCTCCATCTCTTGCTCTCCCATATCCACAGCATCTTCCTCCTCTTCGATGCTGCCTTCCCGCTCTGCACCCTTCTCCTGAGCCAGATCTTCAAGATCCTCGTCCTCTCCAATGTCTTTTGATATATCCTCCGCACCTTCGCCCTCGCCAAGTCCGGTTCCTGACTCAAGTTTGTCGTCTTTACCAGCCTGTTCGTTGGATTTCTCGGCCGGTGTACAGAAGCCCTGAGTTCCGACTTGAATAAAGGATTTGGCGAGACGGTAGAGCAATTTGGACGTCGCGTACTGCAGCTCCTCAAACTTGTCCAGGAGGAAGCGTGCAGATGCCACATACTGATCCAAGATCGGCCTTACAGCCACGAACATGGCAGCAATGACTTGAAGCTCCTGATCACTGCTAAGATATTGAAGCCTGGCAAGAATCGTATCGAACGCATTGGCAATCTGGTGTCCATGGAGCGCGGAAAGCGCACCAGAAAGCGCTTGCTCCTCTTTTACCAGCCATGTGGTATCATCAGTGGACTTCGGCATCGTCTTCAAGGCAGCCTCGACATCCTGCATGGAGCCTAGGATGAGGTCCAAGGAATCAAAGAGTTCTTTGGCATGTGTCTCCAGCGTGACGCGTTCATAGTTCGATGGCGCAACGGTCATTGCGTTGCCATATTGTAGAACATACGGTTGCATCTGTCGCAGTACCGGGCGGAGAAGATCATACTGCTTAAGCCATGACAGGTAAATCTGGCGAAATTCAACAAGTTTTGCCTGCACAGTCTCATCATGGCGAGTATGTGCATCCGACCACACATTCGCTGGCAGCGTTGGAAGTGTGTGATAACCACCCTCCAGGTCCCGGAAAAGCGCACTCCATTCCTGGAGGCCACGAACAACAACGTCGAACTCTGAGGTTTTGCCCAAGCTCGCTTGCGCAGCGCAGATTCCCGCTGCAGTTTTGAGAATCACCGAAAGCCAGGCGATTTCAGAATGTGAAGTCCGTGCTTCCTGTGCTTTACGAGGTGCCACTTGTGTAAGTGAAGGAGAAGCATTCTCAAACAGATCTCTGATTTGAGCAAACGGCCGTTCCATTGCCATTGATGCCTCTACTGCCCGACTCTGCAAGCCTCGTTGACGGATAGCGCAATAGAGGAGACCTTCGATGTAGCCTACACTGCGTGCTACATCGTTGCTTGTAAGGTCGCCGGAATGCTCCTTGGAAAGCTCCCTCACTTGGGCCATAATACTCAGTGCCTTATGCAGCGCGTACTCGGATCCCTTCGATGACGGACCGGTTCGGCCTTTCAGGGCAGGCAAGCGAGCAAGCACGGTAGTAAGTTCATCTTGCTTGGCGAGGACATCGCTGCTGAGATGTGACTGAATGCCCATTTGTCGAAGTTCCTTCATTGTATCGGCGTACAACTTGCGCTTCTGAGTCTTGAGGTGCTGAACGGTCTCTTTGTTTTCCTCCGTCAAAGTTGAAGGCGTGGCTTTCTGAAGCTCTATAATTGAAGTCTCCAGATCCGCGATGAAGGTGTTTATGTAGTTGGCACCATCAACAACATCTACGCTGGGGGACGACATGTTGTGCATGATTGAGACTGTGGTAGCAAGATTCTTGAACCGTGTAGGCCGTGCATCCCAGCCCGGTAGTGCCTTCTCGCAGAGCTCAAGCGTGGTCGAGTCCACCGAGGAGCTGGTATTCTGCATTTGGACGGCATACTCACCGAATGCCTCTTCAGGGAAGCCGGTTCGCAGAATGCTAGAAATGGGTTGATTGATCAGTGCGCGGAACTTCCTAACTAGCTTGGAGAGTTTGCGGTGAGACGTTTTCGCGCTTTGCTTCAAGGCATCGATGTTCGTATCTTTCCAGCTGGCAAGCTTGATGACATCGCTGACCTCCTTTTCGAGCTTTTGTCGACCATTGGAGATCGCTTCTTGCACAGGCTTCTTCAGACGAGAGAAGTAAGTGATGAAGTTGTCAAGCGCAAGCTGAACGGGCTTGAATATCTCCATATCTTGCTGTCGCATTGCTACGTGTTCGCGCAATTGTTCGAGGAGCTTGATGCGTTGTTCGAATTGGCCCAAAGTTGTGGATGAGAAGAAAGCCTCCATGGCCTTCAACAGATCTTTAGCATGCGACACCACGGAGCCGTCATCTTCCATGGACTCAGTTGCCGCGATGATGGTTTCATACGCGACGAAGAACCAACTCTTCGCATGATCTCGGCACTTCTCCATCTCCATATCGAACAGACGTGCCCAAGTTGTAAGTTCCAATTGTCTCCAGCTGACAAGAAGCTTCGTCAAATCATCGTACAGGGGGCCTGTACTATACTCCCTGCTTGCAACACTTTGCCACTCATGCATGTAACCATAAAGTTTCTCAGCCTTGGTGATGAACTTCGCCACTGGGTCAACATGCCTAAAGGCAAGTGCTTCCTCGCACGTACGAAGCACGTCAGACAATGTCGCATGCTCAGGCCACACCTTTCGAATCTGTTGGTATCTGACCTGGATACGATGTATGAGATCGATATATCTCTTAGCCTCCGGTAGGTTCGCATCAAAGTAGAAATTGTAATTCCGCCTCGTGGCAGATGACCACAACGCTGTTGACTTCTTTGCAAGGGCCAGGAAGATTGCAGGTAGGGCAGTCGCGAGCTCTGTGCCATGAGGCTGACCCTCGGATACTCGAACCATTTCGCGGGCGCACCAATCCAAGATCCGATTCAGTACGTCCGCACCGTCCTGATTGTCGATGAAAAGCTCGGAATGTATATTCGCCACCTTGATGCTGTGATCACTCGAAACAGAGGGTCCATCTGAGCCGTTCAGTTGATCTTGCTCATAATCGGGAAACAACTCCGGGTCCTCATCTTCTACGTCATCATCGCCGCCTTTGTAGGTATACAAGCTCGTATTTTTCGCCTCTTTCTCCTGGTCTTGAAGCAATTTTCGTTTCCAGTCGCTGTAGAGGGAGGAGAAAATCCTGTGTACCAATGAACGCACATTCTGTGTACTGAGAGCAGAAGGTTCGACGTTTCGCACTAGCACTAGGTTGCGTAGCATGTGCCACCGTAGGTCGACGGTATGGTAGCCTTTATCAAGCTCCTCTTCCCCATGGGCGAAGAGAAGGTCAGACGACGGTCGAATGCACCATTCATGTTGTGAAAACATGGGGGTATGGTGCACAATGTACTTGAGAGTCCTTTGAACATCGCTCTCCGCTTGAACCTGTGACCCGAGAGAGAGACCAATATGCAAGCACACGAGGAATCCCACGGCAGGGCCGGTGATGTCATCATAGGCTCTGTATTGCTCACGAAGCCTGCCGATGAGACGCGAAAGGTTGGATCGCATCGTAGCATCTTGAGAAGCTTGCTGCACAGTCATTGTGCCGTTGGCCAAGGGCTGGATAATACTTAAGAGATTGGCGAATTCGCCCTGCAAAGCGTCCAATTCGGAAGTCTCTGGTCTTACAATGGCCGGAATTGGGGGCTCCAAGCCCATTCCCACCATCTCGGCTTGTAATCTTCTGATCCTGAGGCTGGTTTCTTGGCCTGTCAATGCTCTCTGGAAACGTTGAAGAGTATCCAGGGCTTGCTGTAGCGACCCCTTCCGCTCATTGAATAGCTTGCGCTCAATCATGGGCTGAAGAGCTGGGTCATATGGGTAATTGGGAATGTACAACAATAGCCCAGCTACAGCAAGGGCAACCCAGGCTTGCGATGCGGCTGCTGGTTCCGATGTTACCAACATCCCATGCTCTACGCAGCTCTTTAGTGGCCCTTGCAAGACGTCACGATAAGCCTCTGGCAATCGCTCTTCCGCTTTGAAGCTGACGGTAGCTGGCTCTTGAGCAGAGATGCCGAAGCCGTAAGTGACCAAATCGGCATGAGTCGTAGACAGCTCGTTGATCAAATGTCTACAACTCGCAGGCAGGGCGTTGTATTGGTCATGAGTGATCCGCTTTGATTGGAGAGATAAGGATTGCGAGAGTACTTGCAATTCCGCCTCAAACCGATCCAGCTGCACAAGCTGCACCTCTTCCGCGTTATATCTGGGGCGAATCAGTAATTTCCCATATATTGAAAGATGTTTTCCACTCACATCTTCTCCAGAATCGCAGTATGGAAGCGACCTTGTAGGGTCATGTCGCCGCCAGAGCTTCCTCCAAGTCCAGAGAAGCGGTAGAGGTGTTCGAAGGAGTCGTATGGTTCACGGTAGGCATTTAAGGCGAGAGATTTGGTGGGCCTTCGAGCGAGCAAGGATGATTTGGCCTGAATCAGCCGTAGCACCTCCGAAACATCTTGTCCTTGGGTTGGGACACTTTGCAGCACGTCGGAGAACTGGCACAGTCCCTCAAACTCCGCCTCGAAATAAGGAGTGACCGCAACGTCTTCGTGATCAATGCTGCCCTCAAGCTCACACACGGCGGATTCTAGGCTCTGTGGAATGTTAGCAGCGCTTCATGGAAATACCAAGTTGACTTACAATGACAAGCTCACTGGCGTCCACGTCTTGGGACTTCATGAGTTGTAGAGAGCTTGCAAACCTTTCTCGTATCTGGATCATCTCATCAATCCGGAGATTCAGCTTCCACATTACAGCGTCAAGTCTGTCCGCTAGGTGCTCCAGCTGTAGGACTGCTGCCAGTTGCTTGCCGGTGCTGGGGCTGGTGGGCCTGAAGCGGCGCCAGATGCGCTCCACACCGAGCCCAGTAGTGAGCTGAACCTCGGAGCCAAAAACCGCCAGTTCTCTGGTCAATGAAGTTCGGATGTTAAACCCGAAATCATTGTCACGTTCGCACAGCGAATTGAGTTCAGCATCCAGCATCTTTAGATACGTTTGGAAGGCTGCTCGGTCCAAGCCATTACCGCTGGCGAGCCCGTAAAACGCCCAGAAGAGGACGCGTAGATGTTGCAACACGCGCGGATCGACAGCCTACCAATGTGGTTAGGAGTTATGGGCGGCGTAAAAACGATCGCTCGAACTACTCACCTGGTCAACCTTATGAGAAGCCCACAACGTTTCAAGGACTCTGCCTAGTATCCGAGAGTACGCTTGAAGGAAGCTTGGAAGCTTCTGCTTTTCCTTGCGACGTTCGAGTCTAGCCGAGGGCAGTGCAGCAATAGATTGCTGCATGTTGAAAACATCCAGAGAGACCTCGTAAAGAGAAGCAAGCCACAACTCAGCAGACTTCGTGGTAGCGTTGGACTGCACATATAACTCATTGACGAGTGGATGATAGGGCTGATAACACATAAGTGGGAGATCACCACCTGTTGAAGGGACTTACAAGAAGGGAGCATATGTCATTGGCAACTCCGAAGGCGGCCTGGGAGCGCATGGCTTTGGGCCTCCAATACTTCAAAAAGAAATGATGAAGCTGGTCAAACTTTCCGCTCGAATCTCCAGGTGCAGATGGTGTGGAAACGGCGGCGAGAGGCATCAAATTCTTTTGCAGAGTGGAAGAGAAACTTTGAAGCAACCCATCGTCCGTAAACGATAGATGCTCAAAGTGGGCAAGGATAGCGTCCGGTGAACTCTCGATACCAGCAGTGAAATGCCTGAACCGATACATGCTCGACTCCAGCGGGTAAGCCGGCAACAAAACTTCATCGTTTCTCGCCATCATCTCCTGTTTTGGCAGTAAATAAATCTCAATGGCGCGATTTCTCATGGCCCTTGACAACTCGCCGAATCTCGGATCCATAGTGAGGAAGATCCTGAAATTGGGATGTGGACGAACGACGCGGGCTTCTCCATCAGCTGTAGAGTGTTCATTGATATTGAGATAGCCATTTGGCTCTAACAGCGAATTGAGGCGATCGAGCACCGCGCTGCTGCAGAGGTTCGCATTATCCAGTACAAGCCACTTCCCTTGCTCTAAAGCCTGGATAAGGATACCATCGACCCATTGGAAGCGGGCTCCTTCGATTCGTTGCGGCTGCTCTTGAAGCTGATTGAGCTCATGAATTAGTTCAACTGTGATTTCGGAGTTGTATGCTTCTTCCGCCAGTTTGCTTAGCAGAGTGTGCAGCTGGACATAATCAATCTCGTTTTCCGTGTCAAGATATGCAATGAGGTTCAGAAGAGTGGATGACGTTGTCTCGGACATGATGAGCCTACGTCGTATGTAGGCGCTCAACCTCGCTTTGAAGCGTTGAATCCCCCTTGAAGGGTCAATCTGCTCATACCCGCCAACGAGATCCATAGCATCTACATCTGCATTCATGGCGAATGTAGCTAAGTCTGCTCCAACAAAGGACGCCATCTGGTTGATCATGGAAGTTTTGCCTGATCCTGCTGGACCAACGAGAATGACGGGCCAATTATGCCTGACACTGATCATCAACGCTTCCATGGGCGCTAACTGAGGAATGCGAAGATGAGAGACGGGATCCGGTCTTGCGACAACTACATCTCGTGACAATAATCCAAGACCTACTTGGAAGGTCTCTGGACTCAGGTTGTGATATAATGTGACTCGAGGTTCATGTTCCCCACACACGGCATCGAAGAGCTTGAGCAGCTGAGACCGATCAGTGTCGCTCCGGAAACGCTGCACGAACACGGCATCTAAGAAATCTCTGGCTGAGCCAGCTTCGCCAAGCAATCGGAGCCAGCGAAGGGTGTCTCGCAGATTGAACTCCCAGGGACTACCTAGATGGCCAAAAGATCGCTTGTACACGACTTGCTCGTCCAATGCGGCAACGAAATCGATCAGCTTCTTGACCTCGTGGCTATTGATTTGAGGGAAAACTTTCGCACAGATGAGCGATAAGTCATCAGGACGGAAGACGTCAGCGTAGACAACAGTGAAGCGATTGACAAAGGAAGCGGGTAATCCCTTTCTTCCGCCCCCCTGATGGTGCGGGTTCTGCGCAGCGAAAACACGGAAGCTCGGATGCTTATGGAACGTTTGATCGAGCTCGGAGATGTAGACCTCTCCGCGGTGATCTAGCACTGCGTT
The DNA here is from genome assembly GCF_010094085.1 of Westerdykella ornata. Taxonomy (NCBI): domain Eukaryota; kingdom Fungi; phylum Ascomycota; class Dothideomycetes; order Pleosporales; family Sporormiaceae; genus Westerdykella; species Westerdykella ornata. The sequence continues at coordinate 121,509 of NW_022986869.1, read as the reverse complement.
CAGGCCTTCAAGGACTGATTGGGAGGCCAAGTTCATCTCGTCGAGCAACACCCAGTCGCCATTCTTCATGGCTCTCAAGAACGGAGCATCCCGCCAAGTGAAGTTCCCAGCTTGACCTCCTTCAACTGGAACATCGGATCCAAAAAGATCCATGAGGTCAGTTTGTTCTGACAGATTGAGGCGGCACAGCGGCTTTCCTACAGCACGAGCGATTGCGGTGACAAGAGTTGTTTTACCAACTCCAGGATTACCTTCAAGAAGGATCGGCTTTGACAACTGGAGGGCGCGGATAACTCTCATCGCATTCGAGCGAGTCGTTGGCGCTTCCAATGAGAAGGCAGGGTCCTCAGCATTGGTTGGAAGTCGTGGAATGGAGAAGGGTCCTAGCTGCAGAGTCGTATCACTCGCCTCTACAGTGATCTCGCCGAAATACAAAGGACCAACATCGGTACCCAGAAGCTTGGTCAGGTGGTGCAGACAAGCCATCCGCTCTTGCTCGATGGCAGCTTGAGGAATCGCCAGAAGTCCGGCCGGGTTTGCGCCAAGGGTATCAATGAAGACCATAGCTGCTCCATGCACAATACCAAAGACAGGATCCTCGTGATCAGTTTTGTTGATGAAGTTGACCCAGGCGAGCGTATCACGGATTGAGATCGAAGAGGATACCGACGTGTTGTACTTCTCATTGAACCACTGAGCGAATGAGACAAGGCATCCAGCATACTTCGATGCGCTCGGCTTGAGCTTCGAGCGCATGATTTGGAGGATATCTTCAACATCAGAAAGCGCCGGTACCCAGATCTCAGTGAAACGATTACGCAAGGCAGGGGAGAGCTCTTTCTTTCCGTAGTCTCCGCCCGGATTCATGGTAGCTAAAAACTGGAATCCCTCCGATGCAGTGACAAGGGAGTCAGTGGGGCCTTTCTCTGCAAGCAGCATTGTACGCGAAGGTTCCAGGACACTGTTCAGCCGCTCGAGCACAGAGTCATCTGCCAGCGATATCTCATCAAGCAGGAAGAACTGGCCAGTTTTCATCGCATGTACCAAGCTACCATCAGCCCACTCGAATAACGCGGCAGCCTTGACACGGTTCGACTGTATTTCATTGCGCTGCTCAATCGGTATGCGCTCTTGCGTTTCTCGGTCCAGATTATCGTAGATTCCAAGCAGTTCGGTAAGTTCGAGATGATCCAGAGAGGCATGATCAGGAAGCGTTCGGAGAACAGACAGAAGGTGAGATCGCAGTAAGTCTTCTATGGCTGTCCTATTTCTGATCGGTCTTTGTGCGCCTATCAGATCCCCGGTTTCGGTATTCTGGTGCGCGTTTACAATATGCAGTTGTTTGTCGAACGCATCTGCAAGCATCTGACACACGGTAGTTTTACCACAGCCTGTCTCTCCTACGAGTAGAACAGGCTCGTTGTTTCGGAGAGCATGAGCGACCAGAACATACAGACGGCGCATAGCTCTTGTCCACACGACAGTACCGCGATCTTGGACTTTGCTGTCGTACAAATTGATCTCTGTGGAAGTGTCGGGGCTGTACATCTTCTCTTCGTCGACTTCCACGCGCGGGCCGTTTCGGCTCATCACAGATTCTATGACCTTCTTGACGGCGAGACGCTCCTCCTCCTTCCGCACTCGTTCTGCCAGCAGCATATAACCATTGGCGGCGAGGTCTTGTATGGTATCTGCCTTCCGTTGAGCCCAGCGGAACAAGTCACGCAAAGTCGCAAAGCTCTTCTGCTCGAAGAGCCTGTTTTCCTGACGGAGGGTTGACAGTTCCTGATACACTTTCACTATCTTCTTGCACCACGACTCCGGTATCATAGTTCGGCGATGTAGAATCTCCGTCAACTCTTCCACGGGTATGTCATCGAAGTGGAGTTCCAAGAAACGGTTGCGAAAAGCTCGGGAAAGGACCTTGCGACCACCGTACAGACCTGCAGGATTCTGCGTGGCGAAGAGCATGAAGTCAGGGTGAGGCCGCACCACCTCTTGTGTTTCTGGAATAAGAAGTTCCCGATTGTCGTCCAGGAGTCGATTCAGTGCTTCAAGAACATCCGTAGGGGCAAGGTTCAGCTCATCCAGAACTATCCAGTGTCCTTCCCGCAGCGCCCGAACCAGTATACCCTCCTGAAACGAAAGTTTGCCATCCGCACCCGAGATATAGGTGCCCAGATACTCCTGCAGATCAGTATGTTCGTGATTGTTGATCCGGACAAACTTGTTTCCTGACCTCTTCGCTAGATACTCGATCATGCTAGTCTTGCCTGAGGAGGTCGGACCTTGGATCAACACTGGGTATCTGCGAGTAGAGGCTGCCCGGATGAGATTGTTCATGTTGCGCTGAACGAAGGGTGTTATGATATAGTGAGGTTGCTCTTCAACAGGATGTGCACCTTGCCGCAACCAGTAATGACCCTGTCGAACGTAGCTGCGGCCATCCGCTGGCTGCAGCAGAGGCTTTCCCAATTCCGCTTTGGCGGTCTTTTGGTTTAAGAGATGTTGCTTAATGAGTGGCGCCACGCGGTCCTCGGACGGCTTATCCAGAAAAGTAAGAAAGCTCATATGGAAACCTTCATACAGAGCACGCCTCAAGGTGCATAAAGGCGCAATCTCTCTTGCGTACGAGAGGGTCCTCGTGAGCGTTCTTAAGCTGAAATGGGCCTTCTGGTCAGCGCCATCAACCAGCATGTTCGACTTAGCCAGTTTTTGAATGTCCAAGTAGAGGCTGGTGACATCTAAAGCAACCTTTACGATGGCAGGGTCGTTGGAATCACCGCCCAGGTACTTCTCGACAATGTTGCGTAAACTCTTGACATCACTATCAGGGCTCTCGACGTACAGTTCTGTGAACCTTGAACGAATACCTGGAGGAAGGTCCTTCTTGCCTACATCGGTCGCCGGGTTCATAGCTGCGAAGACACGGAAGTTGGGATGTGCAACCACTCGTTCAACACTCCCGGTTTCAGTTAGCAGAATGGATGGAGTTCCATCTGGTCCGCCACCAAGGAGATCTGTAAGCGCTTCAAGCGTGTCAGAAGAAGCCAGATTGATCTCATCGAGCAATACCCAGTCGCCATTCCTAACGGCTTTCACGATATTGCCTTCCAAGAATGCAAATGCGAATGCTTCGGAGCCACTGGCAAGCTGTGCTTCAAGATCGTGGAGATCTGCCGCGAACTTATCCCATCGTGCTGTTGGGAAGTTGGTAGGTAATGAGTCGACTTTGCGTTTTTTCTTGGGTTGTTCTCCGTCAGGATCCGGCGAGGATGTTTGAGACTCGTGCGCTTTACGAGCAGCGTCCACCATCTTCAATGCTTCTCTCCAAAGAAGACAGATACGCTTCCACTCGCCTCTAGCAACCCTCTTTCCAAGCATCTCCAGGAACCGCTGATTCTTCTTCCTCGAAAAGGTAGTGTCGAACAGATCATCGAACTCATCCTTAAGCGGGATGACGAGACTTCGGACATTAACAGGCTTATAACCACCCAAGAGATCACCACTTTCGCTCTGTTGTGATAAGTTGAAAGCGACGAGTCTGCGCCCTAGCTGCTCAGCCAGGTACTGGATGCAGGTGGTTTTGCCTGTGCCTGTTTCACCCACAAGCAAAAGGGGTTCTTGCCGGTCCACTGCAACAGCGACCTTCTCCAGCAACCGCAGCGTGTAATCATTCGTAGAGAACGGTCGGTTTGATGCTTGTTGTCGCGTTGACCTGTGCTTCGACAGCTGTACTCGTCCAATGCGAATGGTTCCGGAAGCCGTGGTCTTGGCTGGGGTTTCTAGTTTCACCACTCGGCTGCTTAACAAATGATCTCGACGTTGAGGGTCAATGTGCAGCTCTTCAGCAACACAGGCCATGACAGTGAAGCGCGCCTTCTCACTCCGTAGACTGCCGGCAAAACAGTCCAAGGCTTCCATGAAGATGTCGTCAACTTGGGCCGAGTTGAACGAAGACGACTGAGAAAGTAGAACTGATATCCTATCGCACCATTTAAGCAGGTCACGTGGAGTGAGCGCCCTAAGGGATGTCCCATTCTCAGACGAGAACCTGGGATCAGCGAAGAGATCGAGTAACCGCGCGTATACGCGGATGATACCGGATACATGGCCCTTCAGTGCGGGATACTTCTTTGAAATGACGCTTTCGAATTCTTCAAGCGGGGCCATCTGAACGGTAATCGAGTTCCAAAACCTATGACCGATCATGTTCTGCGGAACGATTTCCTGGCCCCTTGGATTGAGTGTACTGCGCATAGTTGCTATTATGCGGAAACCCCTTGCTGCTCGAACCGTCTCTCCTCGGCTGGGAATAAGAAGCTCACCCCTCTCAATGAGCGGAAGAAGAGTGCTGACCACCTCGTTGGGAGCTCTGTCGAGATCCTCAATGAATATCCAGCGCCCTTCCTTTACGGCAGTAGTCAAAACACCAGGTCTCCAGCTGAAAGTACCTGGCTTGGCTCCAGTTGCATACATACCAACAAGCAGCTTGGCGTCGCTTTGCTCGTTGAGATGCAGGGTGACCATGGTCTCGAGTTTGTTTAACCTCCAAGCGAGGTGCCTCACTAAGAGCGTCTTTCCGGAACCCGCTAATCCAGTCAAAAGCAGAGGACTGGATCCCAGAAGACCGCTGGCTATGCGTTTCAGGTTGGCTTCCGTAGTTGGCGTAGGTATTATCGGCGCAGGATTGTCGGTCGGGGAAGAGCCATTTAAGCAAGGTAATAGCACGCCGCTCACGTTAACGGTATAGGGAGAGAGTTGTTGCTCGAAATTCGGTGGGAGAGACTGAACATCATTGGGAAGTCTGTGGGACAATGCAGAACTTAAGGTGGTCCATCTCTGCTCTTCCCACAGAGATAGGAAGTGATAATCGATGCTTTTGCCCTCCCAAATTCCAATGATATCTCCTTCTCCAACGTGCTGAGCAATCATCCTCTGGGTTGCACTATCTGCCGCATGAAGCCATAGACAATATGTCCGCACTGCGAGATACCGCACACACCGACTCTCATGTTGACACAGCCTTTGAAGAGCCAAGGGCCTAACATATCTTGAGAAGTTCCGGCAGTCATAACTCAACAGACGAAAAGCGCCCAGTGTCACAGATAGCAGGTCAACCTCGCTGAAGCCTGATATTTCCCGGTGAGAAGGCTGACTTCCGATGAGAGGTGACTGAGACGAGGAGCTCAAGAATCGTTCCACGTGCTCTGCGAGGTACGGTGCAAAGGGTAGAATCCGTGCAAAAGCTGAGATTTTGGTGTCAGACTGGGACCCAGAGAGAACCCATAGGGCGCAGACTTCCGCGAAGAGAGGCTCATATTTAGCAAAAAGCCCATCCGTATGCCTTGGGTCCAAAGCGGCGGTGGCAAGCCATTCGAACGTAACGGTTTTACCGGGTAATGGTAGAGTGTCTTCCAATTTCCAGGAAGCCATATTGAAGGTAGTAAATGGGGCGCCTTCCCATAATTTCGACGCAAAAATTGTCCGCGGATCCAGTGTTGTTCGCGTGAGTCGTGTTCCTGCTCGATGCTGCTCAGAAAAAGTTCAGGACGTGAACTTTTGTGCCAAGCCGCTAAACTCCTTCTAGCTCCGCAACATCGCGAGATTTTGCGGAGAACATTATCGAGATATCTCCATCAACGCTCATTTACCGCCGTTTCCTCCTCACTGCCGCCGCCCGCCATGTCTGCCCCCGCTACCCGCGCCCTAAGACGCTGTGTCTGCAACGCCAGATCTTCTTCCACATATGTTCGCGCCGCACCAGTGACCCTCGCACAGCAAAGGCCGGCGCGGAGATGGCAGTCTACCGACGCGACAGCTGCTACGAACCCAAAGATCGCCAGTATTGTGGACCAGATAAGTCAATTGACGCTGTTGGAGACGGCGGATTTGGTTTCTACCCTGAAGGTATGGCAGCGCTTGGGAGTGGTTTCCTAAACCCGCTAGCTTCACTCGCCCTGCTCGGATCGATAACATCATTGCTCAACTGCGCGAGAATACTGGCTAATCAACGATTCCACAGGCCCGCCTTAACATCCCCGACATGCCCATGGGAGGCTTCGTAGCAGCCGGCCCTGGAGGAGCCGCTGCACCCGCCGCTGCACCTGCCGCCGAGGAGGAGGAAGCCGCGCCGCCCGCACAAGAGAAATCTCTCTTCAACCTAAAGCTTGAGAAGTTTGACGCCGCTGCGAAACCCAAGGTTATCAAGGAGATCAAGGCTATGCTCGGCCTGTCCCTAGTCGACAGCAAGAAGTTCGTGGAGAGCGCACCAAAGATGATGAAGGAGGCCGTGCCCAAGGAGGAGGCCGAGAAGATTGTTGAGGCGCTGAAGGCGATTGGAGCCACGGTCACTATGGAATAGACCGGATATCATATGCTGGGAGCATTGGAACGATATGGAAGGAGAGCGTGTAGTGTGTGGAGCCATATAACCTGTACTATACGTTGAGCATTTCCGATGTACAGATAACGGGTTCGAGTTCTTGCATGTATTCTAGAATAAACAGACGCAGGATCAGGGACAGATGCCCAGGCATGCCCTCTTGGTATCTCCCATGTCCCTATCCCACTCATGTAACGCCGAACAATGCACCATAAATGAACCGAAACTCCATCCCCACAGACCCGATTAATATCCCGCTCTCATTCAAGCCCAAAACTGGAGGTACAGCCCGTTGGGCGTCGACCGCGTACTCTCTCACTCCTCCGAAGATGCCCCGGCCCTGAGGTGCGCTTCAAACAACACTGGATCTGGTTCTGTGCGATCCTCCCCGATACTCTAAACTTGGTATCAGTTGATCAATAATATCAGACCTGTCCTATGCGCAGTCAGGGTCTAGCCCACGGTACGGAACAATCTCACTCGACCCGCTACGTTCCTAATCTTTCGAGGAGCCGAACTCAATCGCCTGTCTCCGTTCCGCCTGATCTTCTTCTGCCGCGAGATAATCGTCATCGCCGATATCACTAGCCTCATCCCACATCTTCCTCAACTCTCCATCCCCATCCGGCTCATCGCTCACCGCCCAAATCTCCTCTCGGAGTCTCTTGTGCCGCTCGCGATCTTCCTCGATCCTCTGCTCAATCTGTCGCTTGTCTAACCGAACTGGGCCGCCGTTCTTTTCCGCTGCTACAACGTCGCCGCCATCATCGGCACCCGCTATGAATGGATGTGCAGTCCCCTCTCTGGATTTCAGCTCCGCCTCCAACTCCGTTACGGTTTCCGGCATAAGCACTTTTTGCGCTTGTAGGCCTTGAAGGACGCGCCGCACCACGCGGATGTTCGCTGCGCCGGAGCCGTCGAGCGGGCAGACTGCGTCGATGACGCGGATGATGTCACGCTGCATCATGCGAATATATTCGGGGTGGTTTTCGCGTTGGGCGAGCGCGCAGAGGTGTTCGATGAAGTACATGATGTTGGCGCGGGTGTTCATGGAGGTCTGGCTGTAGGTGTTAGCATTTGTTCGGGAGATGGGAAACTGCCAATGGTTTTCGAAGAGCTACAACTCCGCAGAAAAGACAGGTAATGATTGAGCTTCGCACCTTTTCCAGTTGTTCTAATATACAAGAATGGAGGTCTTCGTCCATCTCCCGGTTCTTGAGCGCATAGTTCGCTGCTTTTTGTGCAGCTGTGACGGACGCGCTGAGGTGTTGTAGTTGCATGCTAAAGCGCATGCGGACCTCAAAGGGGTCAGCCATAGCGAGCTACGATGGAGTAATAGTTGTCTTCTGAATGAGGGAGGGGTATCGTATCCACGGAGGTTGAGTGATTGAAGGTTTATGGGACGTTATATCTACAGAAGTGCGGGCATGGGCTTAATTCCCCGCCGTAGCTGCAAGCTCCGAGATCGATCTAAAAGTTCCCGGGTCCGTGCGTAACAACCCGTCTACCCCACGTTGAACCCCTTGAAGACAACCAACATCCCCTGATAAAAGTTGTACAGTACTCTCCACACAACATCAATTACTCACCTGAATTTATCCCCACTGTCCTTCATTATGGCAGACTCTAATGGCTTAACATTGACCGTCCTCGGCTCCGGTAAGACCCTCTACCATCTCTCGTCCACTGCCATTCATACTAATCACCACCACAATAGGCACAATGGGCATAGCCATAATGGGCGGTGTAATGTCCTCCCTCCGGTCCTCCACCCCATCCACCTCCGAGAACGCCCCCTCCCGCCTCCCAACCAAATTCATTGCCTGCGACACCTGGGCCCCCGCCGAAGCCCGCGTCAAGGAAGCCCTAGGGCACTATAACCTCCCGCTCACGACGCTAACGAACCAAAACGTCAAAGGCGTCCAAGAAGCCGACATCGTCCTGCTGAGCTGCAAACCCCATGGCTTCAAAGACATCCTGGGCGAGGAAGGCATGCGCGAGGCGTTGAAGGGGAAAGTGTTGATCTCGATCCTCGCGGGCGTGACCCAAAAGCAGATCGAGGAGTTCTTGTATCCGGAGGGGGTGCCGGAGGGGGCATGCAGGGTTGTCAGAGTCATGCCGAATACGGCCAGCTTTGTGCGGTCGAGTATCAGCGTTATCCAGACGAGTACTCCGCCGCTGGAGAAGGAGCAATTGGCGGTAGTGGAGTGGATATTCAATCAAATTGGACGGACGGTGACGCTCGGGCCGCAGCTCATGGACGTGAGCACTGCTTTGTGTGGGTCTGGACCGGCGTTCTTTGCGCTCATGCTGGAGGCTGCCGCGGATGGAGCGGTGGCTATGGGGTTGCCGAGGGCGGAGGCGCAGATGATGGCTGCGCAGACGATGAAAGGGGCTGCGGAGTTGGTGCTGAGTGGGGAGCATCCAGCGGTGTTGAAGGATAAGGTGAGTACGCCCGGTGGGTGTACGATAGGAGGCCTTATGGTGCTGGAGGAGGGCACAGTGAGGGGCAATGTCAGTCGGGCGATCAGGGAGGCAACGTGTGTTGCGAGCCAGCTGGGCCAGGGCGCTCAGAATGTGAACGGAACGAGGCATAAGCTGTAGTAAAGGTATACGCAAGGGAAACGGGTTTGCCGAAGAGGCGTGCACTGCTCCTGGCGTTTACTGTAGAGAAAAGACTTGGCCATGATATATTGCAATGAATACCAATCACGTTCAACTCGCCCAAGAACACATGGGAGAAGCTTACCACCCACTTTTTACATTGTTATTGAGTATGTACTCCATGAGACAGAACCTTTCCCAGACATCGTTTGAAGGATTAGGGTATTGCTACATGCATGGCCAAAGCACGCATCATATGCCATGCCAAAACGCGCTCTGCTCACCCACGGAAAATGCAACTTTGCATGTTGCCTTGTCGGCAGCATGTCGCTCACTCCCTTCTGATGAACCCAGACTATGCCAGATGGTAGTTCACCACCTCTTCTCCCGCTCCCTTTCCGCCCTCTCCAAATCCCTCTCAACTTCTCCCTCGGTCTTGACCCCTCCCCGCCTACTCCCCTTTGCGTGCTTCCTCAGCCCCTGTGTGAAGAGGCTGGCGATGGCGTTACTATCGCCACCACTCTTGCGGCGCTTATCCCTGTGCGCAGAGGGGCCCGTTGGGATTTTCGACGAGGCCTCGGTACTCTGCTGTTTTTCCGAATGAGCTGTGTCTTCGCCCTCGATGTCGTCTCTGCTGCGTTTACTCGACAGGCTAGGCCGGGCTGATGACGAAAGCATGGAATTCGATCTACCCGTGGCGCGGCCGTGGATTGATTGCAGGACACGGTCTCGTTGGTCTTTATCGACGCGTTCGCGGACGTTTCGTTCGCGTTCAGCGGCGTAGTGGTCTTGCGTCGAAGGGGATATGGGCGTTGAGGCGGCAGACCCGCTACCGCTGGGCTTCCTCAGATGGTCTCTGCTATCACGGTGGTCCCGGTCCCTATCCAAAGCCGGACCTTTGGGAGGTTGGAAAGACCGAGGTCCGCTCGGTGGAGGGGCCATTGACTTCGAACTCATTGAATCGGCGCGCTTGGTCTTGCTAAATCCTTTGATTGAGAAGCCTTCGGATTTCTCAGCCGATGGACCTGTTGGAGCGTTCAGAGGCGGTGAGATGCCGCGAGCCGGGGTGACGGCACTTTGCGGCTCATCATTTTCATGTTCACGGTCTCTTTCACGATCGCGGTCCTTCCTACTCCGTCGTGAGGCGCGATACTTCTCCTCTACGTAGTCCCTTTCATCTGCCTCCTCCTCACGATCTCGCCTGGACCGCTTCCTATCCCGCTCCTTGTCCCGGGTCCGGTCTTTCTCTCTTTCATATTCTCGGTCATAATCACGATCACGACGTTCCCGCTTTTCTCTGTCACGGTCCCTGTCCCGGGACCTTTCACGTTCGCGCTCCCTGTGTTTGTCTTTATCGCTTCGGTGTCTGCGCCGACTACCCGATTCTTCAGTGGTCTCATCGTAGTATTCGTCATCGCCAGGGGACCGTGAGCGCGAGCGATGACGGTGACGATGCTCACGACTTCGATCGCGGTGTGAGCGCGAAGATCGATGCTTCTCCTTGTCGCGACGACTACGGTACTTCGAATCCCTAGACACGCTTCGGGTTCGGTCATTTCGATCATCTTTCTCCTCACGGTAATTTTCACCGTAATCGTCGTGCCGTCCGCTCCGACCACTAGCTCGTTCATCGTAGCGAGAGGTCCGATGGGACCGTTTCTCTTTGCGCCTTCCATCGTCGTCGGCAACGGGCGTAGGTGATCTCCCGTGTCTCCTATGTCTCGATTCCGTCTCCTCTGGTTCTCGGCGGTCATGTTCTTCGTTTCGATCCTCCTCTTTTCCCCGTGTTCTCGAGCCAGATCGGGACCGCGATGGCGATTTCTCTTTTGTTCGCAAGGAATCGTCACGGTCAGGGCTTCTGCATCTGGTATCAGTTGGAGGGCCTGTTGTATTCGAGTTGTGTACGTACGATCGACCACGTCGTGCTGGGCTCTTTGACACAGCCTCATGAGCGGAAGTGACGCTGGGTGTGCCTGCACGAGCATTGTATTGCGTACTCCTAATACGACTGGAGAATCCGGTATTAGGCCGACCTTCCCGCATTGCTCGAGGCCCGGTGGGCGCTCCTTCAACACCGACCCCTCGAGGTTCGCCGGTAAGAACAGTCGCAGCGCCATAAGCACCGCTATAATTATTGTGGTGATGACGGAAATCCATAGCGCTGCCTCCGTATGGCATTTGCATGCCTGGACCCTGATTCAGAAAGTTGCCCATCATGTCCTGCGGGTGCGGTGATATGGGTTGAACAACACCAGCCATCATCGCTTGCTGGTAAGTGCCCTGGTTCTCTGCAGAATCAAGTGTCTGAATTGGATTCAAAGTGTCTGCCTTCGAAACGACATGCGACTGGTCTCCTGTTTGGGTCAACTCCTTCGAATCTTTAGCAGTAGCTTCTGCAGATGACAATGCGCCAGCCTCAACCACACCACCATCATCAGCCTTACCTCCCTGAGCGGCATCAGTTGCACCCTCAGGTTTCGCTTGCCCTTCTTTGACGTCAGAGGCATCACCTGACGGAACGGTCGTCTCTTCATCATTCTGTAAGCAAGGACAAAAGTCAGTTTGCGTTGTGTTCGGAAGAGAGTGCAGAGGACGCGCCGATGGGATCGATCGCTCCTTGAGAAATCGACGTACGTTCTGTGGTGGACCGTTTTGACTCCCAGGTCGGTTCTGCACATCGTGCTGGAATCCAGGCCCGCTGTTCTGGTTGCCAAAATTGCTGCCTCGCCTCATGCTCTTCTGCTGGGAAAATGCAGGTCCATTGGCAGAAAAACGATTCTGGTTTTGGAAATTATTTTTGGGGAACTGGTTCATCATCTGGGGATATTGGGCTCCAGATTGATTATATCCACCCATCGGATTGAAACCGTTGAAGTTTTCATAGCCACTCATACTGCCTTGCCCCCAATTCCCATATCCGCTCCCGTAATTCATCATGTTCATGCCAGACATGTCATTCATTCCTGGCATGCCCATGTTTCCTCCAAAGCCGCCGTACATGTTGTTGGGCATATTTGACATGGTCATGTTATAGTCTGAAGAACGTGTCAGGAAGCTCAAGCCGGAGATGTTCACGTGATACGGGGAAGACTCACCCATAGAACCCATGTTATTCCAGCCAGCATTTCCCATCATGTTGGGCATGCCACTCATCGCATTCATGCCATTGAATCCCATCCCGTAGTTTCCTTGATTATTGAAACCATAACCGAATTGATTGGGTATCCCGTTCATCCCACCCGTATTGCTGAGCATGGCATTCCCATACATGCCTTCGCCCTGTTTCTCCATTCCTTTCGCTGGTGACGGCTCGTGCACCGCAGTCGACTCCAGCTCAGCATGGCCAGTCGGAACCTGACCATCATCGATATTTCCCTGTTCATCTGTTTGTGGAGCGATTGAACCCTTCTCAAAGTTAGTCGATTGTAAATAATGTCGAGACACGATCGGCCTACCTCCTTTGAAGCGGGTGGAACAGATACTTTGGGGGGGTTGTTCTCTCCACCGTTTTCACCATTCGGAGCGACAGCTACATCCCCACCAGTCACCTCCCTCGGCACGCTCTCATCTCTTTCAGAGGGTTGCTCAGCCGACTGTCCAGCACCCTCCGCTCCGCCACTCGCAGTAGGAGTGTCCACGGGGGGCGTTTCGATTTGGGGAGTGCTCTTCGCATCGTCCTTCTTTTTCTGCTTCTGCAACCATACGCGCATTGTATTCCGCAGCGCCTTGTTCGGCATGCATGAATCAGCCTCGAGAGGGTCATGATCGCACAGGGGACAGGTCGTCGGGAAACTGAGCTTGGCATGGCCTGAGAGAAGCTGTTAGGTCTATTATCAGTGGTCGGATTGAGCGTACTGACATGATGAGCAAATTGTTTTATTGCAACATGGCAACTTCCAAGAATCGATGGCGAGCTGGCTGCAGCTCGCACAGAAGAAGTTTTTGGGGAAAGAGGATGGCGCAAGTGTTCTGCGGGCGTCAGCTTTGCTCAATGATTAGCAAATCCATGTATGCTCACAGCGCATATTCTTTAAGATCGTCAGCAAGCGGCGCAGCCTTGGGATCCGCGGTAGAGGCAGCCATGGCGAACTACGTTGTCTAGCTTCTACACGGATGCCTCACACACCCGTCGTAGCCAACAATGCTGGAAGAACTCAATCCATTAAGCGCAAAAGAAACAATAGCGGGAAATAGATCGGAGCTTCGAGTGGGTCGTCCACCTCGAAACGACAGTTGGAGGTTGTGTTTGTGCTTGAATGCGCAACGAAGTCCTGGTGGAGAAAAGAGTTGTTTTGGCCAAGCCGAGTGACCGGGGGGAAGGCTATCACGTGCTGCAGATTATATAAACCTCGGAATGTTCGTCACTAACCATCCATCATTAAAACGACCAGCTGCGTTTTGATCTTGATGGCAAAAGTTGGTCCGTCAATGCGCATCTCTATTCACGACAGGTTCCACTGTATTGTTTGCTTCCCAGGGTTAGATACGATGAATCGTGCACCTTCAATGTTACCTAAACATTTGATGACTTAGTCATACCGCGCGACGCCAGGGATAGATACAGGGAAAAAAGAGAACAAGCTGTCTCAAGTATTCGTTCGAACTCTTCTCGAAGCATGATACTCGGTTCAGTTTCTCTCCTCGACTGCTTTGTGTTCCTGCTTTTTCTGGCCCCACAAATCCTCCTCCAGGTCGGCATTAGGCGCACGGCAATCTGGCTCCTTGGAGCCCTACCGTCTTTAGGTGTGTCGCGCGAGACCTGTATATAGATCAAAGCAGTTCATATATTCACAGTTTCTGCAGTGCTTATTCTCCCCTTCCAACTCCTTCATGACAGGTACCTCACCCCGTACGAACTTCGGAGCCCGTTCGTCCAGCGCGCAACCGTGTTTCAAGATGTGGTCATAAGATGTGTGCGATATGCATTTGCACACATGCCAGCGTTCTTGGGCCGAGTCTTCTTCTCCAAGCATGTGGCTTTACCATTTCTCCGTTTCCGGATGCTCCGGCATGGCATATATACTTCACCAGTCAGGTGGGTAGAAATAGAAAGAGTAAGGACTCAGCAATATGGTTTATGTACCTGCCACTAATGCGCTCAAGCCCGGCTTCAAAGGGATATGGGTCACAAGCAATCACCGAGAGCGGCCAGATATCATTGTCTACTATTGTCATGGCGGAGGCTTCTCAATGGGTTCAACTTACTTCTACTTGGAGTTCCTCCTTGCATGGGTGAGCTTACTTGAACAGTCGGGATACCGGGCTCCTGCACTGCTTGCTCTGGAGTATACCCTTGTTCCGGATGCAACTTATCCCACACAACTAGAGGAGACTTTGGCCGGTTACGAATATGTTCTATCTATGGCGCGAGATTCCTCTACCATCTGCATGGGCGGAGATTCCGCTGGGGCAACACTTATACTCAGCCTCTTGCTCCACACTGCGGACCATCATGAGATGCGACATCGCCGACCCGGACTAGCCGTTCTGATCTCACCCTGGACTTCCATCATCTCTCCAAGAAACAAGAACACGCGTAGCGACTACCTGGATTCTAATAGCCTTGAAAGATATGGCAGTCAGTACATTGGAAATAAGTTGGCCCCAAATGATCCAACGGTCTCACCGGGTCACTGCAAGGATGTCAGCCGTTGGCGAAATGCCAGCCCCAAAATGGGATGGCTCTTTCTTTTCGGCTCAGAGGAAGTGCTGGCACCTGAGACGAGGGATCTCTGTAATCTTCTGGAACGCAGCGGGGTCGTCGTTGAAAAGGATGAAGAAAAAGGTGGCATCCATGCCTGGCCTGTGGCATCACTCTATTTGGGTACGACAAAAGCCGAACGGTTGCATGGTTTAAGACGCATCGCGCAAGCAACTCGAACTCGAATTCATTGACGAATCCACCGTTTAGAATTGCCATGCAACGCCGGCCGACTATCAGGTACCTTCAAGGAACGGGCATGCCAGTCACTTCTCCTTGTCGACTCCTCCCTGACACTGAGCTTGGTCACCGTTACCGTGGGAAGTGGACCGCCTCGCACCCTGCACCGCAAGCCACTCATTCGCCTCCCATTTATCCTGCTCATAACAATGACGAGGTAATGCGAATTTGAGACTACGCCCGGCAGCCTCCACCCTGTCGATTCTGTCCGACTCGGCCCGTCGCCAAATCTCGTCACTATATGCCGAGTTATGTGCCGCCAATGAGGACTCCGTCAATGGCGCACCAGGCGTATCCCCCGACCGTAATGGAGGTTTCGAGGTGTCGGGCTTGGACGAGGGTATCGCAGGCGAGTTCGTATCGGAGCCGTTGCCAGTGCTGTTGTGGTATGGGAGCCGACGGTTGCTGGACTAGAAGAGTGTATCAGGTCAACAAACTCTGGAGTACACGTGGTGATGGACGAGGGGGAAAATTCTGAATGGGTAACGGCAGACAGGACCTATGTCCCCATGCGGACGAAAGTGAGCTATGACTTACGGAAGATGGATACATTGGCGGCGACCATTATCAGTTGTTCGGTCCTCACTCCCTGTCGAAACGTCTGGTGGCATCCTAATCTCGGTGTAATGGACTGCGTGTCAACGGTGGATATAGGCAGAGAATCTGTTCAGCAATTGTGTATTCAATCTCGTGGTACGTCAACTTGGGGACTCAGGTGCGAATGACTCCATATTCTTCGAAGCAGTATGAGAGGTGAAGAGAGTTTATATACTAATGCCCTTCCATTTTCCGCTGCCAGACCCTTCCAACATTATCCTCACGCCTTCAACCTATTCAGGCGATTATGCAGGCTGTTACAAGGGTTAACTGTGGTGTACATAGGAGCGCTACGTTCCGAGGCGCCTCAGCGCGCTCTCGCAGATTCTGATCTCGAAGGACTACTGGGATGCCGTCTTCGCTCAGGTGGCACCGCCGCGTGTATAGATATAGTAAGCGAGGTGATCTACGAGGGCAAGGCAAACGCGAAGCAATGCGCCAAGAAATCACCGATAGATTAACGCACCCCGACGTGGGAAAGCTACACATGTGCAACCGCCTACCGTACCCGCCCCAGGTGCCCAACCCACGCTCGACGGGAGCCTGCCATTCTGAAAACCCCGGTTTTAGTGCAGGAACAGGCCAAAACAGGGAATTTCGGCCAAATAGGAGATTAAACTGCCACCGACCTAGGAAGTATTAACGCGCTTACCACTATCTAATAACGGGGATACCACGCACCCACCGACCATTGCCCTCGCTTTGCAATTGCAATTGGGTCAACCACGAGAGAAAGTTACCCGTCCTAGCCAGTCACAGCTTGTCTCTCCCGTCTCACACCGAACAGGCCCCCATTTCCATTCACTCTGCTGGGGCAAGTTACTCCCTACGCAGTGTAGCTCCTCTTACAAGCGAGCACCTCTCCCGCAGCCAAGATCCTATTACTCAACGAAGAAGGAAAAAGAAAAAACGGAACACGCCCTTAGTGTCCACCAAGCGGCGCCTGTATAGGATGCACACACAGGGTGTGCAGCGTTGGCTGCCCGGTGGCGCTCTCATGGGTGGTTGCCCTCTTTTCCCTTGTACGTGGTCCGCCCACGCACCAAAAGAAGGCATAGCCGGTGCTACTGCTACAGGCAGCATTTGAAGGACTGTGCGTGGAGCTTTTCCTATATAAAGTTCTTTTTTGGGGTAACGACCACATACGACCATAGCACACGGAAAATTGGGCCTCTCGTCCGATCGACCATACACAAGCCGTGTAGCGCCCGTTGAGTAGTACCGTGGGTGACCAGGTGCGAATAGCGTGGTGTTGTATGTTTTTGCCTTTTTGTTGTTATAACATCTATTTTTGTGGCCCTGGGGCACATATCGCAATGAATCCTCTCCCTTTCGATACGAAGTCTGGACCCCAAGACCTCTCTATTTGACAAACCTCTCTTGCGCTATGTTCCTTATGGTAACTGATGACAAGCCTGTCGTTACACATGCCGTTCCTTTGTGGTGTACGTCGCTTTTGGTTGCGACTCCGTCGACTTATGTCAGGCAGCGTCGGGGGTTCTTCTGTATTTACCGTCGGGCAGGGCAATACTCTGCCCACACCTTCACCAGGCGCAGTATTCCAGTCTGGCGGTATGTACCACGCCGCAAATACCTCCGAAGCCCTCTGCGCCTGGAGCCTGGCCATTGGGATTCTGCCCTTCTTCGCTCAGTCGCTGATCTTCCTCCCTTTGCAGCCTCTCGGCTTCCTCTCTCGAGATTTGTCCGCATTCACCGCCAAAGCTGCCAGCGCAGGGCGCCGCGCCATTGGGATTGGTTCCGTCTTCATCAGCTTGCATTTCCTCTTCGTCAGTGAGCGTTTTGGGCGTTCTAAGTCCTTTCCCAGGCTCTAGAGTCTGCTTTAGAAGCAGTCCCTGAATCTTGCACGGTATCGTATGCCCATCAACAATCAGTTGATTATCTATATCAAAGCCCGTGGTGCTGTTCCCCTCCACCGTGAAATCATAGAACGGGATACAGTCGTTTGGATAGGTTGTGTCCCAGAATGCCATTCGAGCAGGAGCTTGACATAGAGTGTTTGGTGCCTTCTCATACTGAATCTTGGCTTTTGCCGCTTCTTCGCTAGTGGGGAAAGCGAAATCAGTCAATTGGAATGAGACGGCCATGGGCATGCCCTAGCGGCTGTCGCTGCTCATCTACACGCAACCGGGACGGAAGTCGGTGCCGGGGATAATCTCAGGGGATGGGTACCAGAAGGGAAGTTCCATGTGTCTGGCGCATTCTTTGGCATAGCCAGGATGCCCAGATAGGGATACCAATTCAGTGTGTGTCTCAGAGAAACATGTGGCATCGTGGTCAACTTACCAGGTCCGCTTATCATTCCCTACACTTGTCGTAGACACGTAACTAACACACACCGCATCGTCATTTCTCGCAATCAACTTCACGTACTCCGGAGTTATGGTCCCTTTGGCCGGGTCAAATGTATTTTCGATGAGGTTTCCCATTTCTATGGTCGGATTCGATCCTGGGTCGAACGGCTCCCCTCCTACGCTTCTCCGGATTTCTTGTCCGTGGGTGTCGTACAGAACGATATCTGGCCTACTGCCGCCTGTTAAGGCACCGACCGTAGCGTCTCGTGCCCTGCTACCGCATCCCATCTGGACTTTAGAGTTGGAGCCTGCGGGGAGAGTAGTCGCGATGAGGACGGCGGCATTGATGGCAATGTCAAGACCGAATGTTGCAGCATATAACATCGTGAGAACGAATACCTGAACCAGGAATAACAATATGAAGATTAATAGAACAAAAGCGAGATTGCGAAGATTGCGGTCTGAATGGGACTCTAGAACGACCGCCTGATGTGAGCATTACGAGACTAGGAGAGAAGCAGCCAAACGAGCGGAGAGTCACAGTGAGCTCACCGTTGATGACATCTGGACCGTCCATAAGAAACCGAGCACATATGTTCAGATATTTACCAAGTCAAGGGCCGACTGACACTAAGGGGGCTTGACTGCATTCAGTGTTCTACAGGGTGCGCAGCGCTGGTGGAGCGGCGTGCTGGTTCCATTCAAGGATGGTTGCGGAGGTAGTGAGAATCCGCGGTTGATTGTGGAACTAGAATTTGGACCGTGGCAAATTGTGCGGCACTCCCAGGGACGTCACCATGAGGAAGAGTCCAAAAGGGTGGAAGATGCAGTGTAAGTGAGTCAGATTGGTTCATACGTTTCGGGGTTCTTGCATTAGTACCTTTAACGGGCTTGGTTCTTAAGGCGGGTTTTCAGTATCAAGACTCGCGTATAAACATCCTATCATTCTTCTAGTAATCTCAAGAGCAGCAAGTCGAGTGGGTCACTGGAATGGATCTTTGCTTTTATCCGCTTTCGCACATTCACTAGCGCCTACCCACCGCGTTGGGACGGGCTGGATAGAATGCTGCAGTGCAGCTGCATGGGGGAACTTCGTCATCGATATCGAACCGACACTCGGTTATGGTTCTTAATAGATTAACCCTGAGAGATCCCTGAAAAGTCTCAGCCTTTCGCATCCTTCCTACAACTTCTGGAACTGTGCCTCACAACATGGAGACATTGAGTCCCGAATACGTTTGGACTCCTGAGAGGGAAACGACCATGAGCGAGGCATTTCACAGCCTTCGTTGGCCAGTCTTCGAAGACATATCCAATATCCGGGTTGCAAGTGACCCCGATAGTGCCGAACCGGAGCTCTTGCCGTTCGAAGGCCATCCTATTGCAGCCGAAGCAGCAACCAAAATACCCCTGAAGGAAATCGCTTTTAGCCTCGAAGTCTTAGACAACTATGAAGCCGCCGAGTTCGAAGCACCGGATCGCGTGTTCGTTCGCGGAGCCGATGGCGGCATTGTTACAGTCGCAGATGTCGTTAAACAACTCTCAGCCTATTTTATCGCCCACAAGGAAGCAATACTCGAAGCTAAATTCCCCTTTTTGGACTTTGATAAAGACAATCTATCTAATACACGCGTCTTCTTTGATGGTTTCACATTCATTATCGAACCCGGCATGTACTCGCTCCCTGTCGAACTGTGGGCCGAGGGAGAGAATGGAGAGTCTGCAAATCATTGGAGGCATGGGGTTTGATCAGGATTGTGTTTCCTGCGGTTCCAGCTGGGAAATTCCAAAGATGTGATTGCCCACTTTCTGCAACTAGAGGAATTTGCCTGAAAAGTCATTACAGTAGTAGCATGGAACTGCACAACTTTTGGGCCCTAAAGTTTTGCCTGTCGCCTCGCCATGCGAGGCTTGTGCCGCCTGGGAGGTTCGAGACTTCGAGTGCATCCGATGTTTAGGATACCCTTGAAGTACCTCGGTAGCATGCAATACCATGATCAACTACTCTGCAATATATAGGTATCCCGTTAGAGCGGAGCACACAATCTTCAAAAGCACAACAACCATGTCCGCAGGTGAGCCAATCCAGGGCTCTGGCAACGGCTTTCCTATCTCCAGGGGAAGTCCTGTACACGATTTCGAAGATTATACATTTCGTGCGCCGCGTCCAGGATTCTTCTTGGGTGATTCGCCTATTCCTGGGGACTACAGCAGTTCGTCCCAACGACACATTCACGAAAGGATGAGCCATCGCAGTGCAACACTAGGGTCAAGAAAACCCATAGACCGGCTCAGCACTCTGCCCACCGAACTTCGGTGTCAGATCTTACCGCACATAGACATATGCTCGCTGCTCTCCCTCCGACGAATGCATCATCACCTAAAGAACGCTATCGAAGGCTGGCCGCCTTTCCGTACTCTGGCGGCATTCCCCATTCTCTTATCCGCAGCAGAAGCCGTACAATGTCGATACTGGACCACTGAGGCACTGCTACATTGCATCCAAGATGAACGCTGCGTCTCATGCGGGCACTTTGGTGATATGATGTAACCTCGTCACGCCAGAGCGATGGTGCTACAGTTGTTTTCTCAAGATCCAACACACGCATTGCAGCGAGTCAAGCAGGAACATATGGACACGACACTTGCGCTTGTGCCTCACATACGGCTTGTACCTGGGTACTACGGCCGGGCAGGTGAAGGTGTCCTGAGGAAACCTCTGCTGGCTTTTAACCAGCGCGCATTTCATCGCTTACTGCCCGATACTCGAGATTCGCCGAATGCGAGAGTTGATCGGGATCATCCACTTCGTTACACCACCGTTATCCGCGCGCCCTACTAGGATACGTCTACCTTGCGCTTTGAAGAAGGGTTTCTGTGTAGAGCATGCGCCTCGCAAGGTTGGCTGCATAGGGACCACCGCGGAGCAGGCGTAGCCCTTATGGTCGGTAGGCATTATCCAATCTGGGGATTGCCTTGGCGTCGGTGTTCGCGAAGGGGTATGCGAGAGCACCTTGAACAATATGGTGCAATCTTCAAGATACCCCGACAGTGGTTCGAGGGCGAGACACGATATGTGCATGAGAAGCCGTTCGAGCAGTGGACTTGGAACGAGCCAAAAGAATTGAGTCCCATCACAACTCTGCTTTTACGATGTCGAGAGAAGGAAATCCAGTTTCCACAGGGACAGCCCTTCCTGCCTGGGTGGGATCACGTCGCTTCGGAGATGGAGATTGAGTCGCAGAGTCCGGTCGGCGGTATCTTAAAACAACGCGGCATGAACGGACTATCACTTCTAATCAGGGAGCTTTGTGTGCATGGTTTTCCTGCTGAAGACGCCAGTCTGGCGATGGGTTTGGGACTCGAGAAGCCTTATATATAGTGACCCCTATCATACCTTCATTGATCTCCAGTGGCCATTTTACCCACAAAATGGTATGAAAAATGCCTCTTAACATCTTTAAGAATTTTCACATAATCCTGCTTGTTTGAATATCAAGTACAATCATCCTTATTACAATTTTTTCACCTTATAAACATACAACCTGGTACGTCGTTGTCCCTACAAAAACAACCATAACAGCTGCGTATGCTGCAACAGCCACAAGATGCTCGTCATTGCTTTGATCGGTAGAGATACTCAAAATTATAGAGAAAAGCAATACCGCGACTGACACCGTTGACAGTTTCCACGCTGTCGTCGTTTGAAACTGTAGAATGATCATCGGAACGAGCATAAAAGGTGCACCCACCAAGCAACCGATACACATGCGCTGAAATATATCACCCCACAGAGTGTCTCGCCAAATAAGTTCGATTTTGCCCCTCGGGCCAAGTTTGAAGCCAGGTTGAGCTTCCGAGAGATCTTGGGTGAATATGCGTTCTAGGACGCCGAGGGGAGAACCGCGAATAATTCGATGGTCTGCGGGGTATATCGACCTTCCCAAGGTGCTCGAGGCATTGCCGTTGGACGAGGACATTTGAGGCCGAAGGTTTGGGGAGCCGGAGCACATACTCATAATTCCGGAGCGCGTTGCCTAAGTGAATGTTGGTGTATGGAACATTTTTAGCAAAGCCGGAGAATATACGTACAATAGGCTGCTAGAAGGGTACGTAACTCTTCAATGTTTCCAGGATTCAATGCTGTCCCGGGGGGAAACTTGTGGCGTAACTCCATTTGGTAGTAGTATATGTTCTTCATTTGTAGGTAGCGGAAATCATGGACGGCGAGAAAAAGCAACTCATGAGGACTACCTCGAAATTGGTTGAAGTAAACATCGTCGTAGCCCGGGTTGAACACTTGATTCAGATTGGGACCTGGAAAATCAGGCGATCGTGGCGGTACATAGGGCATCGTTGGTCGTATAGACGGCATAGTGTTAAGACTGTTTAGTGTATAGACGCGGTTTTGACGCTATGATGTTCAGTGTGTGTGTGTGTGTATATGAATACGATGAAAGCATACGCTCAGGTTTAAGCAGAGAACTAGGTGGATAAAGTGGAGGGTTAATATATACTCCTCCGCTGGAGTCATCGGGTCCCCTTCCCATTTTGACTGCATATGCTTACCCCGCAGTAGATTTCACCCTCCTTGGCTAGTTCTCCCATGTACTAACGGTACTCGACCCACAACCCAAACTAGTAGTGACGTATACCCAAATTTGGTGCTAGACTTAGAGAATTAGTAGTGAGTCACATGAAATGTAGAAATACATTCTAGGGAGAGCTGTGTCGGCACCGTTTGGGGCGTGAGAGAACTCATTAGACTGTGATACTAACTCTGGAAGCCAATTGCAAAAACGTAACCTTATCTGTTATGCTAGATTATTCGAACCTTGAAGGATAGGACACCTCATTCATACTACACTGAACATTAATACTACTCGATTTCAAGGTCGTCGGGACCGCGACCTCCAGAGTTATCGCCGACTATCCAGTTCGTGCCCGTCCAAGATCACGCCGTTGCCATCTCCATTAGGGAACCGATCCGCCCTGCTACATGTGCGAACTCTGCAATGAAGAATATATATGTAGATAGAGATGACGATATACTCGGGTAGCAGAGCCATCAGTGTAAGAGCCGTAGCAGAGCCAAACAGGGTGCTCCACATGGATGTGAGAATGTGGGCGTCTGTGGCTTGGAAGATGCCGACGATACCGTATGCTGTCCGCACTGCGAGAAATGGAGACGCTAATTTCCTTACACTTACCGCTATGATCTAATCGGTCTAGGAGCCATGAAAAAGCACTAAGAGGTACATATCTTTTATCGGGACTAATTTTACGGCAAGCAGGAATCTAATATAAACAAGCGGCTGTGTAAACCCCTTTAAGTGACCCCCTTGCCTTGGCGTTGTATTTCGGAGTACCCTATGCTCGAAAGTCCTTCTCAATCTCAGCAGCTCGCCGGAGTTTGGTCCCTTGAAACCACCTATTAGTTGTTGGGGCTTAGGTCTGGGTCCAGCCGGAACTTTGCAGAGGAGGTACTGTGGTAATATAAGCATTGGTTGACAGCTCGCCCTTGGGGCTTACCCCTCTTTGCTACGCCTTAACTCTGCCTCAGCCTAAGACTTAACAGTAAGCAATACCAAGGAACAATAAGCATTGCCAAGGGGCCACGGACATTGGCTACGGTAATTGGCCCGCGCTGAGTTCAACATCGCATTTCTCCATCGGCCGAGCTTTTGGGCGCTGCCTCTTCTGCGAATGCGCAGAAAAAGCGGCTTAGACGCCTACGCGTACCTGAGCTCCCCCTGCTGTGACATGACATCACTGATTGTTGCAGGTAATTTCGGATGAAATCCCTAGCATGAGAAAGGTCAGTCTAAGCAGGCGAAGGGAACGCAATGAACGAGGTTGGACAGTGGGATGTCTCGATCATTGTGGCACAGTTTCAATCGGACATGGGGATGTTGTTCGATAATCCGTCAGTCCGTCCTGCTCCTGTCCGCGTGGCGTCAAATTAAACAACACCTGAACAAGCTTATTAAAGGCGCGAAGTACTGG
This sequence comes from Westerdykella ornata, assembly GCF_010094085.1. Taxonomy (NCBI): domain Eukaryota; kingdom Fungi; phylum Ascomycota; class Dothideomycetes; order Pleosporales; family Sporormiaceae; genus Westerdykella; species Westerdykella ornata. Next base: position 97,664 of record NW_022986869.1, on the reverse strand, counting down.
ATTAGATTAGAAACAGGTAGGTGAAGAGGCCTCAAGGGCGATTTGTAGGCATGGGAGGAGCTGATGACTGCATGCCTTTGATCTATAGTGGCTGTGCTGCATATTACACAGTATATCGGGTAGCTTTCACCCATACTTACATTTGACCTGATCAGAACTTGCGCTCGACTGCCTGCTGTGCCGTGCCTAAACTCAGCCCCAACGCAACTTGTTAAATGCCGTTCTCATCCCAACTGTAACTCTGGCCATCACTGTTATCTTCTCGCTTGCTCTTGTCTTTCCATTCCACTCACCCATGAACCGTGGACAACACAATGCCGACGGCCGCCGGCAACAGCCTGTCAGCGGTCCCGTCAACATGTTTGTGCGAGGCATTGCGGCTGGGATCGGTCTTGCATCCGAGACGTACCAGCATCACAGAAAGAAGAAAGCTTCCAACACGCGAGCGGGAACGAACGCCGAGAATGCCGCTGCAGTAACACAAGAGGCGCGAGAATCGCAAGACGACGGTCACTTGTCTCAACAGATGGATGAAGCCGTATGGGAACTGGACGAGGCACAGGATGAAGTGACGGACCGTCCATCCAGACCATCTGCTACCGAAGAGGAACTCACTGGCCTTGCCGACTCATTCCTCCTCTCCCATCCTCAACCCCCTTCCGATTCCGCGGGACAACTAGCTCTACCCGTGGTCATCACCCAGCGTCGCCCTGGGTCTCGCACCAAGGGGTTTGTGCGCGCCTATTCCCCTCTGCTTGCCGATGTAGGGATCGACCAGACGACGTTCCTCGACTTTCTCGACAAGCTCAACAAAGCCGTTGCACCGAGCCCCTGGATCCAAGCCATCAACTTGGCCGCTTTCGCGGGTATGGCGGTGCCTATGCCATTCAGCATCGCCGTCTCTCTTGCCGTCAAGAAGGTAGCCGACGCGGCCAGCGAACTCCACAGCCGATCGAAGACCAACCTGTTCCTCGACCGGGTCAATGAATCCTTTTTCGCGCCTCGGGGCCTGGTGGCCCTGGTCATGACGTGGAAGCCTGGCCAAAAAGACAATATGCTCACCAGAGCTGAGTTCGATATGCAGTCATCTATTGTGGAGGCCTCGAGTGGCAGCAACAGGCACCATATGTTCCAGAGCTCCAGTGGGGCCTCGTCGTTTGAGTGGCCCGCGACAGCGCCGCTCGTGTTTCCAGCCCTTGATGAGTTGGCGGACGCGGACGACGACGGCGCCAATGCCAAAAAGCAGTCAGCCGTTAAGCGTAGCACGAAGTTCGTCGGAGAGTACTTCGACAAGAGAGCCAGGGCCAAGTGGGCCGGGGAGAACCCCGATAGCAACCTCGCCAATGCTAGGGGCCAAGAGGAATTCTCCTCTAGATATGCCGATCCGAACCACCCCGCTAGTAGTGGTGATCCCATTGCCTTGTTAACTGGAGGGTAAGTAGCACCTTGGGCATGCTTTCCCCCACACAGACTGACTACTGGCAGGTCTCTCCAAGCGGGGATTGGCAGACAAGTTGGAACTGATTCCAGGAATGATGTGCGGGCTGGTCTCTTGGGTCGACAAAGCCACATGGGACTGGGAAGAGGCAGATCGATTGGATGGCAAAGAGGTGGAGAACTGTCCCATGGAGGTGGCCGAGGTAGAATTGGCGGTGGGATCGGAGGTGGGATTGAGGGTGGCATCGCGGGTGGCATCGGCCCGCTGAGCTTGATAACAGGCGCTAGGAAACTGCTTCAGGATGTGAGTGGAGTCACCTTCAAGGAGGGTCTACGGATGATGCTAAACTGGTTACAGGACGTGCTTTACCTCATGATAGTACAACGACCAACGGAAGACGAGATGGCAGAAGCAATAGAGGAAATGAACGCTTTGGGACAAACTTACCGCTAAGGAGTTGATGCGAACTGCAGGGGAAAAGGATGTTTCTGTATACCAGTGAGCCGTCGCTCCTCCTCGAAGGGTTGTCCTGGATCTATTTGGGCGGTTGTGAAGCTCATGAGTTGTCTCTCTGCAAGCCGTGATGCTCCCCGAGGGTGAATCCGACTACAAAGTCTGAACATGTCGTAGGAGCTGGCGGAAGGATGTGCCTTGGTTGATGTAGCCGCGGTCCTCCCTATCCGCGCTTATAGATCGATCACCAGGGACACAGCGCCCTGGAGAAATCTAGTCCCGGCGCGTCGTTGCCTCCTCTCTCGTGCAAACTGAAGTGAGGGCGATTAATGCCTTATATCTTTCTACAATCGGTGCAGTTCTCCTAATTGTTTACATACCAATCTACTGAGTTGCCTGTCTGGAGGCGTAACGAGGGTCTCAAGTGAACGACTCCGTATCGCCGAGGCCGAGGCCGAGGCCTCTCCGCTCTAGCATGTGAAGAACCTCGAGATGATATTCTAGAGAGGGCAACGGATCTCTTCATTGAGCAAATGTGAAAGTGGCTTTTGACCTCTTACACAATGTTACCCTACTATCGATACTTATATTTCTGCAACAATTTCTGTTCGACGTTGTGTGTTCTTGTTCGCCTTCCAGTCCTCCTCTCTCTCCTCATATATATACATGCGCCTTACAGATGGGAAGTTGGCATGAAAATCACCACATATGGAAGTCCTCGTGACAATCTTGGGAAATATCTTCCTATGTCACGTGGCTGACCGTGTAAAAACTTCTTTCCTGAAAAGGAAATTCAGATTTTCGGAGGTGTCGCTCGTCCGTTCGTTCCGAGGGCTCAAACTACGCTAACGGGATCGGCTCCAGGAACAGTCCTTGTGAAAACCAACATCTCGTCATTATTATTTCCCTCTTCCTCATCGCTTCTCTCATCTTCATTTCTGTTTCCAACACGTTTCGGTCATTCGTTACTTTGATATATACTTAATATGGCAGCCATGTCGACGCCTGCGCTCGCATCGGCGATATCAGCGGCAGCTACTTCAATCCTCGCGTTCCTCAGCCAGCGACTCCAAAGCGCGCTGTCCGCTTGCACCGATTTCAGTGGAAAAGCCGGGATATGGAAAGCAATTGCCATCTTGCTGGCCCTGGCCAACCTAAAAATGCTGCCTGGAATGTGGCATGTGAGTTCTGCGCTTCTCCCTTCTTCGCGCCGGTCTATCGGAGCGACAGGTAATAGACCTCTATGAGGAACGGATACTAACAATATACCTCCTCAGATCCGCTTCTTCACCTCCTTCTTCTACCAACTCCACTACCAACCAACCCGCATCCCTCCATCGGCCCTCTTCCAACCCATCATCACCAGCACCCGATGCACCGCCCTCGAAACCGACTACAACATCCACAAATCAAACAGCACCTACTTCGCCGACATGGACATCTCGCGCACCCATCTCTTCACGGCCATCATCCGCCGAGCTATACAGAAATCCGCTGGAAAGGGCGGCGCGTTTCCCCGCGCTGCGGGTGCGACGGAGGGAACCAAGGGACCACATATCATTGCTTTGGGAGGGATCAGCTGTCTGTTCAAGAAGGAAATCAAGCCCTATGCAAAGTATGAGATGTGGACGCGGTTGTTGTGCTGGGATAAAAAGTGGTTCTACCTCGTTACACATCTCGTCAGGCCGGGCGTGGGGAAACCGAAGGAGTGGACGTTGCAGCCTTGGAAGAAGGGCGCGAGGCCGGATCAGGAATACGATGCTGAGAAATTAAAGGGTGCCATCTTTGCGACGGCCATTGCCAAGTATGTGGTCAAGGAGGGGAGGAGGACGATCGCGCCAGAGCTGGTGCTGTTGGATGCCGGTATGGTTCCTGCGAAACCCGAGGGGTGGGTCTATAAGGGAGAGGTTGAGGCTACTGCCGATGGAGACATTGTAATACCGGAGAAGGAAGATGCGGAAAGCTGGAATTGGGACGTCATTGAGAGGCAGAGATTGAAAGGGTTGAGCTTTGCGGAGAATTTCGTGGCGTTGGATGGGTTGCATGATGTGTTCGATGGCGGCAAGAATGGCGCATTGGGACGGTATATTGATTTGTAGACATGTACATATTCTTTCGTCTTGCTTTTAGACAGGATCTTTCAGCTCGCATAGAAATATACCCCTAGAGTTCTATTCGATATGTACGCACGATATCTTATAGAGTTGGCCATTTCACATATCCATTCGGTGCTACCTTTGCTACTTTTATCACCAGCGACAGAACTACTGAATTCATCCTGAGTTTTTGGCGGATATCGTTCCGCCCAAATCCCTTTCCCAGGTAGGATTCCACAGCACGCCCATCATCCCTTAGAGCAAGAGGGGACATTGTACGTATAACAGTATCACCGTTGTTGTCTCTCTCCAAGCAGGTCACGTTTCTGTGAAAGGTGGAAAGTGAGAGTCGTGCATGTGCTACTCTTGTTCAATGCTTGCAATTCTTGATTATTCTGCTATGAACTTGGGGTGAAGAGAAAAATATATGATAACACACCAACCACGTTGTTTAGTTTCATTAGGAAGCGTGTTAGACCTGTACCAGTTTCCACACCCGCCACCCCGGGCTGGTGAGCCAGTGCCACGTAACAAGGCATATATAATTGTAGATGGGGTTCTGCATCCGTGAGTAGGGTCTATGCCACCCCTTTGAGGTGAGAAAGAGGTCGTTTGGTACTTTACTGGTCGTGTGATGTGGTGCTACCAAAGTCAATCAGACGCTAACCAAAACGAATGCTCTGGACGTTTGAATCCATCACTCTTGACTTAACTAACTATACAGCAGCCTCCCAGTGGGCGTCCCGCTCAACTCTTCCTTTGATCTCATACTTTCCCTCTTCCACCAACCGCTCCACAGTCCAATGGAACTTGGGGGTTGTCTCACGAATCGCTCGATACCGGCCCCTATTCATGCGAACACGCTTCTCCCAGCAGTCCCCGTCAGGCGCCAATAGCCGCACCTTAACCGGCCAGAGCTCGAGAATCCACCACCACTTCGCTTGATCCAACATGTCATTGACATCCTGCTGGCTGTCGAAGTAGTCCTCGGTGCACTCGGACAGATGCGCGATATGGTGATCGCCGGGAAGCTTATCCGCCTCCTTGTCATCATCTTCGAATCTCAAGAATAAAGACCGTCGATGGATCGGTGGGAAAGATTTGTTGAAGTATTTCTCCACAAGACTAGGGGAAGGCCCTATAGGCGGCTTGCGCATGGGCGTATACTTCGGCCACAGATTGTGCACGTCAAGACCGATCTCGGCAAGAGCTGCAACGTCGAATGCAATACCAGTGTCGCACTCAAAACATTGACGGACCATCCAGCGTAATGGAATTCTTGATAGCATATGCCGAGTCTCATTGGCGACAGCACCTCCGCCAATGTCAGCGTGACAGCCTTTGAACCAGACTTCGAGGGCATCCGTTTTCTGCTGGCGGTGCGTCCGGGCAAAGTCGATTGCTTCAAAATATGCGGCCAATTCCTCCTGTTCATCTTCTTCATGTGTTTTCGTTTTCACCGAGCATCCTTGCTCTCCGTGGGACCCATTGGTGACCGTAGTATATCCATTTCGAGGTGCGGACAAGTCAATCGAGACTGTGGCTGGTTTGCTTTTGCCGACAGCTTTAAGGAACCCAGTTCGCTTCAGCCCTCTCTTTAACTGCGCGCGCGGCGTGTGGTCAATTGTCACGCGACGATTAAGGTCCGGATCTTGGTGTTGCCACTGACACACTTTGAATTTGGAGCGATGCTCATCCAGTGCCATAGCATGTCGGAAGTAGTGGATGTGGTTCGTTGGAGTTTTGCTGAAAGGCAGCTTGCGCGGGAAGAAACCAACACTGGCCACGCAGTCCCACAACCCGACGAAATATACGTCGACGTTGGTGCAGAACGTCTTCTTAAACTCGGCACTCATCTTCCAACCCTGAGGCGTGTCGTCTTTGTAGAAGTCATAAGCGAAATTGACCTGCGCGCCGTTGCTGGCCGGCAAGAGCCCGACTTTGTGAAGCATACCCGCCAAACAACGAACGGCGTACGCGCCGCGCGAGAATCCGAGTAGACATATTTTGTCGCCTTCGCGATACGATTGCATCAGGAAACGGTAGGCGTCTTTGATGTGCATTCCAAGGCCGCTGCCTACAGTCATATCCAGTGCGGCTCCCAAGCCACCCTTGAGACCACCTTTGTCGTACGTGCCAATGCCCGACTGATAGTAGGTGACTTGCTCGTGGGGACTGTGCTTCTTCAAACACGATACAAAGTGCACCACATTGCTGTTGTCGTTGTCGAAACGGTCGCCAGTGCCATCGAGACAGATGACTACTGTGCGGCCATGATAATCCGAGTTTCTTGCATCTCTGAGGGCTCGGATTGAGCGGGGGAAACCGGTAGTCTCTTGTACGTTTGTCGGCGGGTTTGCATATTGGCTACTGTAGTCTGCATTTTGAATTGGGTAGAGTCCACGGTGAGGCTTCTCATCCATATCGCAAGGTCGTGCGACGTTTCCGGGGGAAGTTCCAAAGCGCTTGTGCAAGTTTGACCAGAGATGCTTTCCAGCTTGTTAAAGGAAATTGTATGGAGTAGATAGTCGCCTTTCCCTTGTCCGCTCTGGCATCGGATGATGGAACGACCCGGGGTCTGCCACCGTCGCACATATTCGGGTCGCCCTCGTGATATCTGATTGGTGCCTGAATCGAGAGGGCGATTGTGCAATGGTGCATCGGACTACTTAGAGAGCATGTGATCTGCATCACTAACCTCCCAAATATTTAGGTACTGTCACAGTATTCTGAATGCCGTCGCTGCATCACCGTGTTGTGAGCTGAAAGTATTGGACTGCCTGCCGATCAACCGAGACTGGAAAGGTGGTGATACAGCTGACTTTCTACCCGGACCTGGAGTGGATCCAACATGCAGGAGGCTGCACTCACCTCGCCGACATGGAGGATTCCGGTAGACTGGCCTACAGTTGTGTAGCGATGAATCTGGATCTGCGACCTGCATACAACAAAAGTGTACATATTGAGGAGGGATGGGCGGCCCGCAGCACCAAGAGGGAACTAGGTTCGGCCAAACCGTAATTTGCGCTACCTGTTTGGGATTTCAGCTCCCCAGAGTAGTCTGTGGCGTCCAATTATCGAAGAACCACGGTCCGAAGCTCAGCGCCCGGCGAAGAGGACGGGGCGCGACCATATGCGAGACTATGGCCTCCAATTCACGATACAAACCAATCGTTGGGCAGCAAGCTCGGTGGAACCATCCTATGTGCATGCCTTCAAAGCTTTCATGCAGCAATGTGTAGACCACACAGCGCACTAGGTGCATAGCTGAGAGAGGTGACATACGCGGAGGTCCCACAGTTCGGCTGGTCAGCTTCATCACTGAATGGACGAGCATTAAATAGAGGCCACCTGCACCATGCCAAGGCCAACCCCCCGATATCACCACCCACTTTTTGATGCGGGTGGCGTTTCTCTGTTGCTCCTCCCGTGTCGATTGTCTGCTCCCCTTGGCTGATTTCAGTACGGAAGATCTACCTCTACCGTCTCTTAAAAAGCCGTTTCCCCACTCGGTACTTGCGGCAAACGACCGCAACGGAGCAGCAGGTTTCTATTCACACCTTTACATCCCTCTCGCTTGCAACCATGCCTGGCCAACTCAAAGCACTGTTAGCCAACATAAGACGCAAACCAACTCGAGCGGCGGACGGCCGATCGGCGGAAGCGAGCGGAGCAGTCAATGGAGAGAAGACCAGCCTTGGACATGATCTCGCCAACCTTGGGACCAAGAACACGAAAACAATTCTGAACGCCGTCACTACATTAGCATCCGGCGACCCTATCGATGACAAGGATCTCTTGCTAGAGAATGGCGTCTCCATGCTTCAAAGCCTTCCAATGGACAGTGGCCTCAGCGAGAAAATTTCCGACGGATTCATCACCATGCTATGGCACGACTTGCCGCATCCACCACCAACGCTGGCAGGACCCACATCTCGCTACCGTCGTCATGACGGTGGAGGCAATAACCCTTGGCTCCCGGAGATGGGCAAGGCAGGGTCTCCATATTCAAGAAGCGTTCCCCCCGTGAAACCGAAAGGCCCAAACCTCCCCGATGTTGAGTTGGTATTCGATGCCCTATTGAAGAGGGAGGGTCCTTTTCGCCCACATCCATCCGGGTTGAACAGGTTGTTCTTCTCCTTCGCGACGGTAGTAATCCACGAGTGTTTTCAAACAAACCGCTCCAACCCATGGATCAACGATACGTCAAGCTATGTCGACCTCAGCACTTTATACGGGAATACGGAAAAGGAGCAAAAACGCGTGAGGACTTACAAGAACGGTCTCATATACCCGGATTCCATTGCCTCGGAGAGGATCATGATGATGCCACCAGGGGTGGTGGCCGTGTTGATATTGTTCTCGAGAAATCACAATTATATTGCCGAGAGCCTCTTTTCTGTAAACGAACAAGGCAAATATCATGCTTGGGAGAGTCTGGACGAGGAGAAAAGGAAATGGTAAGGTTACGACTCCTTCTAAACCCTTATTTGCTTACAACTGGGCAGGCAAGACGAGGACATCTTCCAGATAGCGCGCAACATCAATGTGGGATTTTTTGCCTCCGTTGTTTTACGGGATTATGTTGCCGCCATCCTCAACACACCTCGCGCCGACTCTGAATGGACGCTGAACCTGGGAAAAGAAATAAGAAAGAATGGTACTCGTGTGGAGCGAGGCTCGGGGAATGTCGTCTCCGTGGAGTTTGCGGTTCTTTATCACTGGCACGCCGCCCTGAGTGCCGCGGACGACAAATGGATGCAAGATATCATCAGAGCAAGATACCCAGACCTGGAGTCATTCGACGACGTGACAGTAGAGATGTTCTACGACATCATGAAAAGCGATGGTCACAGATTAATGTCAACCCCGCCAAGGGAGTGGACTTTTGGTGGCCTTGAGCGCCAGGCAGACGGTCGCTTCAGAGATAGCGATTTGGCGGAGATCATAAAGGACTGCATAGAGGAGCCAGCGCATGCCTTTGGTGCGCACGGAACACCGGCTAGCATGAGAGTCGTGGATCTCATGGGCCAACTTCAGGCTCGAGATGTCTTCAATGTTTGCACATTGAACGAGTGAGTCCTCTCATTTCGTTTTCCCCAATCTGAAAATGCTAACGTCCTCCAAGGTTTCGTCGCTATCTCAATCTCAAACCGTACAAGACATTTGAAGATTGGAACGAGGATCCGAAAGTTGCCCGAGCAGCCGAATTGCTATATGGGCACATCGATAATCTTGAACTCTATCCAGGGTTGATGGCCGAATGCACAAAGCCGGCCATGCCTGGCAGTGGAGTATGCCCAGGACAAACCACCGGTCGAGGCATCTTGAATGATGCGGTAGCATTAGTTCGAGGCGATCGATTCCTCAGCTACGATTTTAATGCGAACACATTGACGCATTGGGGAGCGGCGAAGCTCCAGGAAACAACCCCTGGCTCTTATGGAGGCATGCTGCCTAAGCTAATATTCAATGGGCTTCCAGGCGCTTTCACCGGCACCTCGACATATGTTCTCCTGCCGTTCTATACTCCGGAAGCTGCCAAAGGGATTCTGAAAGCCAACAAAGTGGTTGAAAAGTACGATCTGGCCAGGCCTTCCAGCGACCGTGACATCATCAGCATTCAAACTCAAGAAGGATGCAAGAAAGTGTTCGAAGACCGTGACAATTTCCGAGTCATGTACCAAGCTGCGATTCGAAACTGCACCGATGGACACGACTTCATGATCGGCTGGGACGATGCTAAACGCCACGACGAAAGATCCAAACTGTTGCACAAGGTTTTCTTCGAACCAGACTTCGAGAAGAATTGCTCAGAGTTCTTTAGCACAAATGTGCGGAGGTTGATTGAGCAGAATTCCCTATCTTTCTCGCGAGGCCGCAAGTCGATCGATATCGTGCGAGACGTCACCAACATCACACCCATTCTATGGCTCGCTGACCGCTTTGCACTGCCACTAAAGACGCCCGAATACCCAAAAGGCTTGCTCACCATTCATGAAGCCTTCACTGCCTACCTTGTTCTCTTCATGTACCAGAGTTTCAACATTATGCCAGTCAACGAGTGGAAGCTCCGCGACGGTGCCATGAAAGCCGCAGAACCGTTGCGCAAAATCTTCGAAGCACATCTGAAGACTCAGCGTGGAGCTAAAGAAGCCGTGGTGGACTGGCTGGCCAAGGGCAGCGCGTTTGAGGTCGGGCCAAATGCCGATCGCATCTACCATGCGCTCAATGAAACGAGACTACCTATTGGCGACCTCGTGGGCGATTGCATTGGAATGGGAACGCCGGTCGCTGGTAACCTTACGCAGCAAGCGTCTCTGTTGATCGACCTCTTTCTCAGCCCCGGTTATGAAGAACACAAGGCACGCATAGTCGAGTTGGCACATATGGATCCCGCCGACTCTGAACGTGAGCTGCAGGGCTACGTCTTTGAAGGAATGCGACATGCTGGCGTCGTGCCGGGACTTCCGCGCATCGCTGCAAAAGACATCACTGTCAACGACGGCGTGCGTGGACCTATTCACGTCAAAGCGGGTCAGACAGTGCTGGTTGCCACATCCAAAGCGGCCATGGACCCGGTTGCATTTCCGCAGCCCGAGAAGTTGAACCCGCATCGTTCATTCCAACACTATACCCTCTTTGGTCACGGCCTGCACTTCTGCTTCGGAGCCCGGCTAGTTGGGTGTTCCCTGGCAGCAACGTTGAGAGAGGTTTTCCGATTGAAGAATGTCAGGCGGGCTGAGGGAAGACAGGGAAAATTCCATATTACTGAGCATGATCTCGCCGGCATTAAGATGAGACATTATCTGGACGCGAGTTCGAGGGAGAGTCCGATACCCACTAGCCTGACACTGGAGTATGATGTATAGGCATTACGCAGTTTCCGGTACCAGTTGTCCTGCTCTCATTCCATTAAAGAAATTCCGTTTTAGGACTACTCTTTCGGCGGGGGGTAATAATCATAATCAATCGAAGTGTGAGAATACGGTCAGGAGCTAGCTGTACGTCAATAGTGGCCGCATGTCAATTGCCTGTGAAGCTGTGTATGTGAGGATCTGGGAGAATGGAATTTAACTATCCATGCTTGGAGCTTTGTCATTCACCAATACTACTTTAAAACACACCGGTCTCCAGAGCCGGGCTCCGGAGGAAGCATCTAAACAGTCAAAACAACCCTTCATCCAAAGATAGCCTCGTATACCGTTCGTCCATGTTAACCAAGCCGTCAGAGCAAATGGAAGTGCATAATGGGAGTTGCAATTGCATTAGGCGCACAGAAACGGCCGGTGGAGCTTGCGGTCAATGTCCGCGGCATGTCAACACTGACGACTATTTTATTATACCTTCTACGCGCGAGACTTCCCATACTCTCTCACCTAGCGCGACGCCAGAGGAACTGGCACTGGGAGATTTGATGAGGCCCAGCTCGCCGCTAGAACAGCCTCCTCACCCGAACCGCAGGGGTGCGCGACCAGCAATGCCGCCTTTTGGTTCGGGAGTAATAACTCCGCCGGGGGAGCCGCGTAGATTGGTTTTGTACGGGGTTGCAGACAAATCTATACCGTACCCAGCGGTTTTTGCTGTCGGCAGCTGGAGAAGTACCCAAGTGGACCCAAAGGCGGATCGCAGTGGAGCAGATCAGAGTTCAGTCGAAAAGTGAGCCTCCGAAGGAAGATATCTTGGTCGATACGGAGGGTGTAGGGGTGGAAAGTGAACGTGGGTCGGGCGGAGATGATGCAGAGAAGCAGTGATTGAACGTTGATGAGCTTCGATGTCCACCACTTTGCATAGAAAGTCTGACCTTAGCTCGTCGAAATTAAATTGTTCTTCAAGCTGCAGTTAATGAGTGCCCATGTGGCTAACTAAAATCCGACCTTTGGGGGTATGAATGTTACTCTACGGTTATTACTGTAATCGTTAAGCACTGTGCATAGGCGTTGGTTTATGCGCTGGTTTGGAACTGTCGCTATGGCTTCTAGAGCATCCTAAAGGGAAGAAAGAATCCCAGGAACTATATAGTCTCGGGCAGTGTTGCAATAGGGTATGGGGCAATGACGCTTGATAGAACTAACGAGAGAACAGGATAAGTCAGCCAATGGACTTGTTGTTGTCTAGCGAAAGCGTGGTGTAAAGGCGAGTTCTGTTAGGCTTAACAGATAACAGCCAGGCACTACCGGGTTATCATTTTGTCTAGACACTCAACCGTCTTTACGCCTAGCTTAATATGTATCATCCCCGTCCTCTTTCTTCGAGAAACCCTAAAGATCAAAGCAGTGTCCTTCTATTGACATTACACGGGAAACGTCTTCTTCGTAAAGCGAGAGTTTGAATCGAGGATATCTCGAGCGTCACGCCCGAATTTTCAAGCCAGTGCAGGTTATGTAGCCACCGAGTGTTGAAACTTCTACCCTAGGGTACCCTAGATCTTCCGGCAAGGCACAGATCCCACTCTGTAGAATAACGCATATGTGATCGCAGGTCTATATCTAATGGTAAAGAGTCTCTGCCACATTGGCATGGAGATGTACGCACTTTCGGCAAAGTCGCAACAGCCATATAACTGCAGATGTCGTTCCGTACTGATAGTATCTATCAAACAGAACTCAATATCTTATCTACACTGAGCCACCGCATTCATTGTGCTATATACATGTACCTGAAAAGCGGGGGCAGATTCCTTGTGCTTACAGATTCGGGATGGTTGGACGCAGGCTGGGGAACGTGTTCGAGAACCTGCTCCTGGGGTGGCATGAGCATAGCCTCTTCGTTCTGGAGGTTCTGAAGCATTGCCCCTTGGTTTCGGCGCGATTCCTCGACGTTCTGAAAAGATGTATGGCGGAGTCAAGCTCCCACAGTCTCCACGTCCCATAGGCGGGTATCGTCCTCGATTCGGGTATGTCGAAGCCACTCTTCTATACACCGGCGCATTCCAGGCAAGGCCTGAGCTCGAGGGTACCGTGGGCGAATATTCTCTCCATTTTGAAGGGCTCGATGCATTTCTTCGGACCTCTGGTGGATTCTTTCACTCTGTTGAAGCGCTCGCTCAATTCCTGCGGTATGCCGGCGGTTATCATCCTCGCTTTGGCGGTTTGGACGTATTTCCCCTGGAAGTTGGTGGGGTCGGTGATGCCGACGTCCTTGCTCGATTTCCTCGTGGTATCGGCGGATGTTCTCGTCAGGTCCAAGATCTGGAGGGTTTTCCTCTAGAGATAGGGGACTGTTCTGATATCCTCGCAATCGATCAATTTCCGCGTTGAATCGGCGGATGTCCTCAGGTCTAAGCTCTGGAAAGTTATCCCCTCGAAGTGGGCGAAGGGCCCAGTGTCGATGCACTCGCTCATTTGCTGCATCATCATGGTGGGTATGGACCTGATTTTGGAATCTTCGACGCATTTCGTCCAAGTCGCGTTGGAGTCTCTCGTTGTGTCGACGTAGTAGCTCGATATCCGCCTCGTGCAGGCGGATGTCTTCAAATCGGGTTCTTGGTTGCCTTTCTTGTTGAGCTCGGCGGAGCTCGGCCATTATCGGGGCTCTGGGTCGACGCCGCCCAAAGAATTGGGCAAAGCCCAACTCGTCAACTGTGGGCATCTCCACCAGTGGCATCTGCAGTAGTCCCATTAGAGTTAGAACCGCCTTCGTTGGGCACGTATCTGTGTGCATGAAGTTGACTGTAAGACATTGCCAGCAGAAATCAGTGCTGCATTGAATACCTATTGGTCTAGTCAGTCTGCTGTACTTTGACCGATGAACTTTGCCGCTTACAGTGCATATGATCGCAGCCACCGTTCTTGATGATGGTGGCAGTGCACCTTGGGCAGTTTTTAGCCCCCATCCTCTCCATCGCAGTGTTAGATTGCGCCTCTTCCTGTTCGGGGCTAATGGTGCACGCAGCCTCGTGCCAGGGGCGGCTGCATGCGAGACACTGGTGAGATTGGCAGTACGGACAGGTGAGCTTCCTCTCTTGGGGGCATTCTACGGATAATGCTTCAATGGAGAAATACTTGCCACAATGGGCATTGAGACAGGCGAGGTAATCCCGGTTGGTGGTCATGTGGTATCGCAGTAGAGCATTATCCCATCTGAGAGACCGGAATTAGCATCCTACTATGGCATCGATGATTACACTTACGAATTGAAAACTCTCTCAGAAACCATCTTCCTGACTGCTGAAAAGTCCAGTGTCTTCAGGCAATTGGGGAAGGGGCATTCCAGAATGGCATGTTCCAAGAGTCTGTTGGATACTTTTGTCGATAGAATGTTCTCGATGCAGCTGTTGCATGTCTTCTGAAAGTGGCCGCAGAGGTCGGCCTCCTCCCGTGACGTGAAGCTCGACTCGGGTTGATCCTCAGCACAGATAATGCACTCCATCATCTTTTCTTGAGTCCGCTTGGTGCGACCTCGTTTTTTGGTTTTGCGAGGCCGTGACCTCCGAACCACGGCACCGAGGATGGCATTTCGACTGCAGGGGCGGGTTGAAGAGATGTTGTAATGTACCCTACGTCTGGGCGCAAGTTGAAGACGACGGGGAGTTACTTGTGCCATGGTCGGCAGTCAAGCTGTAATTGCAAGTGTACGGTGACAAGTGGACGGGGCGTGTCCCTCGTTACGGTGAGAAAAAGGTGGTTGTGTGACTGGCAGGCTTCGTGGTGTCTCTGGTGGGGAAGGGGTTCCACGAGCTCCACATGACGTGCATGGTGACGACGAAGGGAAGGCACCACGTCACTTCGTTCGAGGATCGGAACCATGTGGCTATAAGCATACATCAATCAACCGATTACCTTCTGCAAGCATCGCGTTAGCAAACACCGCGGGGCTGTGCATCTACTAACCCGTATATCAAGGGCGCAGTTGCAGAACGAGGTCACAGTTTAGTGCTCAATCGTCCGTAGGCCATGCGTGCAGCGCGTGGAACTAAATTCGTGACTTTGAAGTTAACAATTTTTATATCCGTGTCCCGCAGTTTCTGGCGTTCCGAGTGCTACGCTTTGAGCCTACATACAGCTGCTGAGAATACTAATGTCGCGATCGTCGATCGTGCGTTGTCTAGTAGGCTCGTTTTCCGCATAGCTAGACGTTGCCTCACCAGTCATAAGCATTTCTGCCTAACCACATGATGGTAACTAAATCTTCCGCAGCACTGGTGCTTAGCAAGCACTTACAGAACATGGATAGTATATAATAAGGCGAGGAGAGAATTCCAAGCATTGTAGGAGTTGGTGCTACTATTCAGGCACCAAACAAGAGACAGAAATGTCCGGCGAATTTGAGAGTACTAATGTATCAGCAAGCCATGCAAGTGCAAGAGGCATACGTGCACTCATCTCGATCCCAGATAGCTATACAAACCCACCCCGAAGAAGCTTCTCCATTCACATGATTCTATAGGTATAACGAAACTAGATAGCGCCTCGGTCGCACGAGCAGAGACATATAAGGTCCACAACAGTTTGCTCCCTACTATGTAGGTATCTTTTCTTAGACAAGTCCTTCCACGCATACCTAAGTTACCCATGCAGCACCGAGTTTTTTCGTGACAAGAGGAAAAGCTTTGGATTGAGAATGCTTACACTACCGCAGCTCCTAGAAGCATCCTGGAACGATTTCATTATTACTGCACAATATTGCACAATAGACACTCATGTGAGGAGAGTGGAGTGTGTCAGTTGATAGCTATGGAGCCACATAACGGCTCACAGCTAGTACTCGAAAGCCACTATGCGCTCAGAGTCTCTCACCCACTTGGGAGCTCTGGTCGTTCTGCCGAAGAACGGCATCCCGTCATCCTTTGGAGTAAAGGCTTTCTTAACTTCAGTCTTGATCTTCTTGATCCTGCAATCAGCCAAATTGCCATTCTCCCCATGCGCATCAAGTAGAATCTTGTGAGTACTGTCTGCAATGATCTTCAGGTTGCCTGCCAACATATTTTTCACGGGACACATGATGAAGACTAGCTCTCGGAGACAGGGAAACCTAACTAGCTGGATCGCATAGAAGTAGAAAGATTTCCGAAATTCGAGGTTAGTACGGCCGATGCGTAGGGGAATATCCATCTTGGCAGGCTGAAATGAGAAGTGTTTCAAGTTCGGACATGCTTCACGGATTTGCTGGACTCTGGGCGGTGTCAGGTCCTGTGCGCCAAATCTTAAGGCCAACTCTTCAAGGGAAGAGTGGTTCCTCAGTGCCAACCCCAAGTCCATCATCCATTCGTCATTGCTAATAAACCGCAAGACTCGGAGACCCGATATCCTGCGGAGGAATGTTTCGACAACATGGGGCCGCGACTGTTCAACAGTGTGGAAGATTGGCCTGATGCAGTTGAAAGTCTTCAGTTGTGATGGCTCTCCATCCTTGAAGGCGTCGAGGATGATTTCCATGTTGCCGCAGTATTCAAGGTGTAAGTGCTCCATTGCAGAAACATCGATGCGCCGAACTTGGTTGGTCTCTGCTTCCGTCAACCATATGCGGGTAAGAGTCAGCCGTGTGACTCGGATCTGCTGGGTGATTGGCGCAGCCAAAATCATCGAGAATACGCCTTGGCATTTATAGTAGTACTCATGCTCCAAAGCAATGGAATGAAACTGTGTTGGAGGCCCCATGGTCGTCATGACTTCCTCGAATTCAGACGCAGACGTTCCTTGGGCAGGTTGTAAATCTAGCGGATGTGCACTGACGCTGAAACTTCTCTGGACCGATCCAACAGCAGACAGGATAACCATCCTTTCATGCCCAATGCCGTGACATTGGAACGCAAGCTGAGCAGAACAGGGAAACATCTGCGGTGCCCAGGTTTTGCCGCTCTCATATAGTTCAGTCTCTCTGGCCTCATGTTCAGCATGGGCGTCAGCAGTTGTCACGCTAGGGAATGAAATCTCCTTGATGGTGCGGATGAAGCCGGCTCGGTCAGACAACGCGTCCCCCAACTCGACCCAGCGCACCCAATCGAGCCTTGAACGGCGGAAGAGAAGTTGTTCCAAGGGCGCATTCTTTATGCATTGAACAAGCTGGGTGAAAAACGGAAGTATATGGGGATTGTCGTCTTGCGTATCGCCGGGAACTGTAAGCGTCAGGTTCCGGGTATAATCGGTGATGTTTCTGACAATCGCCGTGTTATATTTAGTGCCGAAGAAAAGGCCAACCTCAAGTCCAACCTCCATTGCGCCCGAACCCTCTCTGGAAAATGAGTGGCCCTGCGGTCTCGTGAAGTCGATATGGGTATTCTTCCAGAGGTGCGGCATTGCAATCCTTCGCAGATTCCGCGAAACCCAGGTGAGAGTCTGCAAAGCCTCCACTTCCACCTGCGCATATTTAGCGAGAACCACAACACAGAGAGCTAGTAACTTGCCTCCCTCACAATTTCATCTAGCAACTCTTCTGCTAGCGCCAAAAGCCTACAAGCGTTGCCAGGCTGGTCATCCGCAATGGTCGGAGCTGGAATGGTCTCCCTCTGCTCTTCCGCCCTGGTTTTCTTGGACGTTGGCTCCTCACCGGGGTCATTGTCAGCACAGCGCTTCAATCCAGATAAGCCGCTTTCGTGGACACCAGTCGCGTTTTCTGAATTCTCCGTTGCCTCCGTAGAGTCACCCATGGCTCCAAAATCGCGCCGAGCGCGGTATAGCCTAAGAGCGAAGCCTGTTGGGGTAGTTTTCGTGAGAGCAGCGCGGCGGCGAAGAATGTCAGGTGAGGAGCATGTTGACGAGTAGGAGAGATATCCAAAGAAGCCAGGCAGGCGCTGTGCCGGTTCGTGGGTTATTAATCGGCGCTAGAGAAAGCCGGGCCAGCTTTCACTACCCGCTCAGTGTTGTTCCGTATCGGGTTAGCGCGGAGCCAAGCATGCCTATATCTTCTCTCACTTTTCCCCTCACTTTTCCTCTCACTTCCTCTCCACAACTCGCCTCGTTCGCAACATCTTTTCTTCATCCTCTTTTTCTTGCCCTCACTCCCGGGTTCGTACACGGGCAGAAGCCTGTCGGACTACGGGGATCATTACGAGTTCAAGTAGGCATCGGAGGAGGTGATCGCTTGCGCTCCTGGTGATCCATTCCACGATCGGGTGGGAGTGACGGTGTCTCACGGCGGAGGCTGCGGCAGCCTAGATGAGTGCTTTGCTGGGGCACTTATTGACGACCGGAATCCAGCTACCTTTCTGCGCTCTTTGAATCACTTCTTGTTCCTCTCTTTTAAGCCCTTGCTCCTGGGTTCGTATACGGGCACAAGCCTGTCGGACTACGGGGATCATTACGAGTGAGAGTAGGCATCGGAGGAGGTGACCCCTTGAGCTCCTGGTGATCCATTCCACGATCGGGCGGGAGTAAAGGTGTCTTCCACGGAGGCCTGGGGGCCTAGTTGATAGCTTGCTGGGGCTTTCAATGACGACCGGAATCCAGTCTCTCTTCATAACTCTTTTCTGCTATCGCGACTTCTCACTCTCTTTTCAAGCCTTTGCTCCTGGGCTCGTACACCGGCACAAGCTGGTCGGGCTACGGGGATCATTACGGGCAGCAGGCTGGCGTCCGGGGTGGCGATCCCCTGCTCCCTTGGTGATCCAATTCACGATCGGGCGGGAGTGACGGTGCCTTCCACGGAGGCCTCGAGGCCTAGTTGATAGCTTGTTGGGGCTTTCAATGACGACCGGAACCAACAGCGCCCTTGACACCTGCGTCGAAACGCTGCTGACTGACGGACGAAGCGCGCTTCGGCACGTGGATGCGGCCCTGCTTCGGTGGGTGTCAGTCCGGACGCAGAGCGGGAAGGCGCAGATGCATGGGATGTATTTGGACACCATACCTTGGTATGCGTCTAGAGAGAGGTCCGAAGTGAGCACTTGGTTGCACCTGGTTGCGGATCATCGCATTGGGCGTGGTTGGGGCCCTTTGCACTCAGTCTCTTCGAGAGATTGGGTTCTATACAATGAGCGGCGAACTCTCGCCGTCTAGTCTTTTCATTGAACGTCGGCTTGATGCGGATGCTCGAGGAAGAGAAATGCGCAGTGCGCTTTCTAGTGTGCAGCCATCCGTGCTTCCCTTGAGCAAGAGATGGTGGCCGAACGTCCACAGTAAAAAGCGATTTCTCAATCAGGATAGCCAACTCTTTGACAGATGCCTTCAGTCATTGCAACCGCTTGTGTTTTGTCAATCCATGGCATAGAGATGTGTGCCTGCAGATCCTCAGCATAGCTCCAGGTAGACAGATTTAATGGTGTGTATGGCTTCTGCAGGCAAGCACCGAATAGAAAAACGCTTCTGCACTCACCATCGACTCACTTAAGCCTCCTATACCAGATGCGGTGTCCAGACACTGGGACATGGCCGCGCCGCTCGACCGCACTAGGTGCATTCATCCCGCCGCCACGACCGCCGGCAGTCGATCATGGGCATGGGCAAGCGTCCCGATTTTTCTTTCTTCGGAAGACACGCAGCCCAGACACCGATGCATCCGAATAGCGCGGGGCAGCGTGGGTGGGAGGAGCAAAAGAGGGTGCGAGCATGAGGCATCATGATGGATGAAGGTTGAGCTAAGCTTTTGTGGCGAAAAGCCACAAATCAGGATGGTGGATGGAACGTGTGGGGAGTCCCGTCGGGCCGAACGGGAATGCTCCAACCTAACCCGGATACGGAAGGCGAGGATACACACTCTGTGGCATCACCGGCTCTCTGTCGAGCGTTTAAAGAAGAGTAGATTTCTCTTTGTGAACCTACTGCTCGTTCTCAGATTGTTGTCAAAGCAAGTCACTCAAATCTACCCCCACCACGTCCCATAAGTGCCGTTTCGTCTTGTAAAAGAACTAGCCTTCCGCTCCGCTTCAACTTCACAGACCATCGCTCCCTGTATTGGCCAAGGCTGGCACATTTACTAACTTATCTTTCAAAAGTCTGGCGATCTATACAGTTCACACACATGGTCGCTCATTTCCTCTCTGCGACTGACATATCTGTTAGTCTTTTACCATTGGAGAAGGCGAAGCTTGGTACTTACACCGCACCCTCCTCTCTCCAAAATCGAACACCGTATAAAACCGCTTCAAGAAATGCGGGCCCAAAGCGATCGCATTATCCGGTAGACCCGTGTCGTCATGATCCATGATCCACAACAGGCACGCAGGCTTCTTATCCGGTCCATCTAAGCGATGCTCAAACGTATAATCGAAGCCGGAGATGGTGAGCTCGTGGCCGCCAATCTCGAATGTCAGGTCTGGTAAATGTGGACGACGGTCGCATGGCACCGAGGCCCAGAGCTCATTGATCCATTCCGCGCCGATCACATTGTAGAAATCCTCCACTTGCAGGGATTTGGGGAAGACAATGAAGGGATTGCTCGTCAGAACGGCGACGGAGTCGACGGGTAGCGGGACGGGGTAAGGAGTTGGCGTGTGCAGCGTGATGTTGCTGGATGGAAGCACCCAAGGTACATTCGACGAAGAGAGGCCCGAGTCCAATTCAACGACATCGACGGTGCTGAACTCGCCACTGTAAAGGCCGGAATTCGTCCCGCCAAACATGATTTCGCCCTCGTCCTCTAAGCCACGCGGTAGCGCGAGTGAGAAGATCATTTCATCGAGCAGTGGCTCGGAATACAACTTAGAAAGAAAGCTGGAATATTCCGTTCGACGATAACTATTCAGGGAATCCCATGGGGGAGCCAGACCTATCATGCCATCGAAGCCGTCATCTGGAAATTTGAAGGGTGAGCCGTCGGAACGCCAATCGTATTCCAGGAAAGCCACCCCCGGGAATTTTAGACCGCTAAAGTGCACTGTATCGCGGACCAGATCGCCAAAGTAATTGTGGCCGAAGAAGTCCTGCCATGTTACCGTGCATTTGGACTCCGAGGTGGAGGAGGCGGACCTGTCGTAGAGGCGTCTAGTGCCTTTTGTGGTGCATGACGAGTCACAGTTGATAGAAGGGAGCAACATGCCGCCATTCATGAGATCCAAAGACACATTGAAATGCTGTGGAGGGGTGCCAACGGCGACATCGATGGTGTGAAAGAGCCCGTCAAGAGACTGGTTATTAACATGTCAGTTCAGGTGGAGAAAATCATACAGCACCCGACGATGCCGTCCTACCTTTACCGGTATTGAGAATCTTCCAGTATCAGAGCCAGCTTCGGCAAGAACATTCTGCTGGCGTTCATCCGGTGTCCGTGGTGGAAGAACGAAAGCGTGAACGACCCCAATCTGAAGGAAAGATGCGAAAAGGTACATGATGAAGGTTGGTGCATGAGTGATTGAGAAGCTGAACAACGTCAGCAAAAGCGTTATGCCACCTCATTATGTTGAACAGGCAGCGAGGCACAGCCCGATTGTTGAAACAGCAAGGATGCCGGGCGCTTGCAATGCAGTTTGGGGGCGATGGTTTACGTGTGGAGCCGAGGCAAGAATAAGCGTAACATGCGGCTATGTACGGCAATTGGAAGCGAAGACTTGAACAACCCCTCCACCCCACACTCCTCCTATCACCAAGTGCCATACTTTGAGTCTGCCTATCTCCAAATCAACCAAAGATGTTGATTAAGGAATCGCACACAGACGTCTCTACCCAGGCGGGTGGAACCATGAGTAAATGCGCTCCATTCATTGTGGAACCCAGTGCTGACCATTCTTAGGGATCTTCCTCTTCCACCCCATCATTCCCGGCTATCCCAAAGCGAAGTTCCCTGGTGTTGTCGTCTTCAGCGAAATCTACCAAGGTAATACATTAAATGATTTCCCTTTGTTGGAATATTGTCCTATCTGGAGCATCCAGCTGTTACCAAGTTGCCACCACAGAGACTTTCCTATTCTCCTTACAAGGAGGTGCACATCTCATCTTGTCATTTTCCATTTCAATTCACTGCCCTTCAACTTCTTCCAATCTATCTCCAACCCCTCCTCCCCGGTATCCGCCACTCCTTCCACTTCAACAACATTGATTCCTTATCATCACATTCTTCCTCCTCTAACACTCCTCCCCAGTCACCGGTCCCGTCTCCCGCTTTGCCCGCCAAATCGCCTCCCAAGGCTACATCGTCGCAGCCCCCTCCTCATACCACGAATTCACCTCTCCCTCGCCCCTCGCCTACGACGTCCCCGGCACCGACGCCGGCAACCAATGGAAAATCACCAAAGAGCTCGCCGCCTACGACGAAGACGCCACCCTCTCCATCGACACCTTACTCTCCCTCCCGACGTGCAACGGCCGCGTGGGGACAACGGGAATGTGTCTGGGCGGCCACCTCGCCTACCGCTGTGCTATGGATCCCCGCATCTCGGCCGCGGTGTGCTACTTTGCGACCGATATCCACAGCTCGACTCTAGGCAAGGGGAAGAGCGACGACAGTCTCAGGCGCACGGGGGACATCAAGGGCGAAGTCGTCATGATTTTCGGGAAGAACGATACCCATGTGCCCCCTGAGGGGCGGGATCTGATTCGCAGGACTATGCACGAGGCTGGGGTGAATTTCTCGTGGTATGAGATTGCGGGGGCGCAGCATGCTTTTATTAGGGATGAGCTGTCCAAGGGGAGGTATGATGCGGCGATCAGTGGCGTGTGCTTTGAAATGTTGAAAGAGTTGTTCAATCGGACGCTGAGGAGCGATTTGGGGGAGAGGGAGGGTGGAGTTGAGGAGGTGGAACACGTATGTTAATCGGGCACGTTCAGTAGAGGGGCATCCAGCAGGAGCATACGCTTGAACATGCGTGGTGTAGAGGCACCAAGATTGATAGATCTTTAGCGCAAGCAGTGGAGCTTCATACACACAGCTTGAACTACGAATAGGGCGCCTCGGCGGTTGATGTCAATTCTTTCATGAGTGCTACAACCAAGTAGTAGGGATGTTGCGCGCTGTTCTAGATCTAGAAAACTCCATTCTTTTTATTCATGAGTCCTTTCAACTTCTTCGATTCACGCGCCCCTCCGCACATTTGTACTCATCAGTGTGATCTTCTTCGCCTTCTTCTTCTTCCCTCCCGCCGGTTTCCTTGTGCTCGATGACTCCCCTTCCCCAAGAGAAAGCGCTTGAGCTTCTGCCAAAAGAGCATCATCTTCCTGCAATAGATCCTTCTCCCAACCCTGCAACCACCCATCGTCCCGCGCGTCATGCTCTATAGGTGCCATCGTAGGCGAAGTGGGAGCCACCATGGCAGTGCCCCAAACCGTGCGCGGCGCCGACGGGCTCGTGGACGGTGACGCCAGGGATGCAAAGCCGTGGCCCCGTCTCACAGGCCAAGGCGGTGAAGTTGACGTCCCCTCAGCGGTTGCGTCCGACATACTGCCGGAAACAAGAGGCTGGAAGTCGTCCGGTCGGAACTTCTCTTCCGGAATTCCAGCACGACTCTTCCGCCGCGCAGAAGCGAACTCTGCATATTCGGCCTTCTCCGCCCGAATACGAGCCTTCTCTTCTCGACTCTCCTTCTCATGATTCCGCTTCCGCCGCTTCTCTATGTCCGGCCTGAAGCGCTCCAATATCTCAGGAGAAACGGTATCAGTCCAGTCGCACTCGAGGAAGTTCACCACGCACCCATAAGGGAGATGGGCAAGGTACTTGGTTCGTCGCCGTAACTCATCATCCACGACATGGCCAGTTGAAACCCGCTCAACGCGCGGGAGAATTGTAGCTGGAAACGCGGAAAAGTCGCCGAATTCAGCCTTCAGGATGCGTATGTCCAAGGGTGATAGGTAATAATGTAATAACGCTTGGTAGAAGAAATACTCAGAGGGCGTATGCTTGTTTTCATGATGCTGCCGATGGCGAATCTCGGCTAATGTCGCGTTGATATTGTTGCTCGCTTTTGATGAGTGCGATGATATCGATGCTTTCCTCGCTGAAGATAGTCCAGATTCAGAGTTCTCCGAGCGTGGTTGACCGTCCACAAGGTTCTCAGGCACTGGAGTGTGTGAGACAGGCGTCATACTGACAGACTGGCCCGATTTCGAGGCATTCATGATCGTATACATCTCAGGGGCATCTTCGGGATTCTCATTGAAAACGATCGGTGGCCGCTTCGGTTTGGGCTCAGCGGGTTTTGACGAGATTTCTGGGGGGTTCCCAATGCCCTTGATCTTCTCTTTCGACTCTTGGATAGCGCGTATCGCTTTGCGCATCCACTCCACGTTGTCTTCTCCGAACATCAACTCGTCTTCCTTCTCCTGCTGCTCGAGCATGGATATTTCTGTATCAAATTGCTCAAACATGTAGTCCTCCCCTCCGCGCATCACTCTAGAGTAGTCCATGACCTCGGCAGCATGATACCAGGGGATGTCTTGGTCTTCGTCCAAAGCATCCGCTCCGTCCCGTGGCATGGCCAGTGTACTTCCAGCAGACCTTTTCACCAAACGGAGCACGACATCGCCGCCTTCCTGCGGCGGAAGCCCCTCTTGACCCACGTACCAACGGACCGGTCTCGTCTCTGACATGTAAATCGTGTCGTAGCATATTGGGCATTTCTTCGATCGTGCACGCTTCTCCGGTGATCTTCCTTCGTCATCCGAGTGCATATAACGGATGAGGCACGGCAGGCAGAATATATGCCCACATCTCGCCATCCTCGGAGCGACTGGCGTTCCTAGACAAATAGGGCACGAGGCCTCCTGAGATTGTGAAGACGCTAGAATCTGCAGGACATTCTTCCAGTCCAGGTGTATATCAGCGTCGACGCTTTGCGCACGGTAATCGAATCTCGGATCGACGATGAAGCGGTAGTTGGCGTGTACATATCTATGTCCGGGAGTCGGTTGAGGAAAGATTCTGGTAAGCATGGGGATACGCACCTTGCCTTGTCGATGGCATGATAACCCGAGCCCAAGCCCCATGTAGGATTTCTCCTAACTCTGCCATGGGAGTGGTGGTGGTAGTTGTTTTGCGGTCGAGGAGGAAGGCTGAAGTTCATGAGATGTGTGATTGACGTCTGCCCCTTGCGACTGTTGAGAGAACGCATGGCGAGCTACTTCTGAGTCAGTGACTGGACAGTCAATGAACGCGCCTGCACCGCGGCGTCAAAGATCAATACTCACCGACTCGGCGATTGCATCCTCATCCGGTTGACGGAAGCGCCTCGAGGGCTTGTGCTGTCTTTTGGATTGTTGGCTATTGCGCGGCGTCGGCGAGGGCCTCGAAGGGGTTCCGGCACCGAAGCTGCTCCCACTCCGCCGCTGGCCTGAGCTGTCGCCGGAGGCAGCGGCGCCGGGGGTGCTCTGCGCGGGGGAAAGAGAGCCTGAGGGCGCTTGAGCTTTGGAGGAGGATGCGATGGCGGCGGGAGTCGACGACATTGGGGTCGGAATGACGGAAACGAGCTGCTCCTGCGCGCACTCGAGTTGGATGGATCTGGCCACCGAACGGGGGCAAGCAGAGACGGCGCACGGCGGACTAGAGCGAAGAGCGAAGAGCGAGAGACGAGCGAAGAGTGACGAGACACGGGAGGGCTGGCGGAGGGGGAGTGATGGACCACGCGGAGGAGGGGGTTATATGTTGGGTCCCCCGGAAGGGATGGACTTGGGAGAGGAGGAGGGGAGCAAGAGTCAGACGCCACTGAAAGGTGCACGGCCACGACGCAGTGACGATTTCCAATCACGTGATGTGGGGTCTCGGCCATGTCAAACCTGGGAACATCAAGTTTTCCGGCTTGTAGAACTGACCGCTTGACTGTGCGTCGACCTCCCTCAGATCTTCATACATTCTCTCAAAGAACCGTTTCCCGTCCAGCAAACTCGCCTAGTCATAGTACAAGTACAGTGAGTTCAAGAAAGCTGATTAATTGATTGCGCCCGAATAACAACAACCCGCCAAGCTTTTACGGACGCTCGGATCACTGGCTTAGAGAGAGCCGCCTCACCATCTTTCCAAGCCCTTCCATTCACCTCGCGCGCCTCACACGACAACCCGTCACCTCACCTCCTCCCACCCTTCCACCCTTCCCTCCTCCGCCCAACTCCAAATCTTCTCCGCCTACTCGCACCCTCCGACGGGCAGTCTCTCTCCTGCCTGCGATGTCGTGCTGAGTACAATGCACCCCGCGCCTCGTCTTTACGGTCGCCGCTCTTCTGCTTGCGACTCCGACGCCCACCCCGGTCCTGCTCGTCGCGCGAGCTAAATATCCGACTTCAGAACGAAATATCTGATTACATTCTTCAGCGTCCGTACGACGCCTGTCAGCCACAGCTTCCTCGACGGTCTCTCCTGTCCGCCACTACCTCCTCACAGCTTGACGCTCGGTCGTGTCCAGCGCCAGCTGTGAAGGTTCCATCGAAGCCGCCTGGCAATGCACCCATCAGCCGGGCCCCATCATCAGGGTAGGCGGCACGGGGAACATCACTATCCATATCACCATCAGGTCCCTCAGATCCCGCCCCAGACGCACTCGCCGGTGCAGTACAACCCATATGCCCAGTACCCGGTCCCTCCCCAACACTATGGCGCTCCGCATATGGCCCCCTATGCGCATCAGCAGCTCCCGCCACAATGGCAGAACCCATACATGCATCCGCACCCACAGCAGGCGCCGTATCCGCAGCCCATTCCCCCGCAATATGTGATGCCGCCTCGCCCTTTCCACCCTCAGGCCGGTGGTTCCCCCGTCGTTGTCTCCTCTCATCCTTATGTGGCACCGGCGACTCCTGTCAATCGCACCCTCGATCCCACGCCGCCTGTAGTATACTCGCAGACACCGCCTGTCCCGATAACTCCTGTTCCGACGGCCTCTGCTCCGCCCCTTCCTACCCCCCAACCAGTTCCTTCAACTCCCGCCGAGACTCCCCGCGCTCTCAATACCCCGACTACTGGCATGGCCACACCTACTCCGCCGCCAATCTCGCCGCCGCGTCAGACCGAACCGGCAAAGTCAGAACGCAAAGGCACATTCTACCCTCCCCTTCCGTGGTGTTCGTTTGATGGGCCTTTCCCACCAAGAGCTTCTCGCAAAAAGGGCAAAGGCCGTTCTACGTCTTTAAGACAATACAATGTGTATCCAAGCCTTGAACAAGTAGGAAAGGAACAAAATACTGTTAGTGCAGATCAGTCTGCCGAGAAAACCGAGAAAGACACTCCTTTGGAGGTGAATGTGAATGAGGAGGCCGCTCAAACCCCTGTCACGCCCGCTACCGAAGTCATCGAACAAACTACTACCCAGTCCCCCCAGCTGTCTACTCCCACTCGGCCCGCCGCCTCTGCTCCCGCTATTGCGCCTCCCTCCTCAAAACCAGCTCCTTCGTCACATACTCGTACGGCAACGATACCTGCGGTTCCCATGATACCACTCAAGTCCGCGCGAGCGGCAAGCGTCGTCTCTACCACACAGAAGTCAACGAAGTCCACGTCGGAGAAAACGGAGGCAAAGAAACCGGATACTCAGTCGTCGACTGGGGAGGCTGAGACGACCGTCGAAGAAACCCCAAAAGCCTCTCCCCCTGCGAAAAGCGCGCCCAAATCCTGGGCAGAGCTTCTACGAGCGAAAGCTGCACCTGCAGCGCCGCACTCACCTATTTCCGCGGATGGCATAGTGACTACCAACGGCCATAGTGCGCCCAAGAGCAACTCACTGGCCGATGTGCTTGCTACATTTTCTGTCCATGCGGAAAAGAAGGTTGCATTTCTTCAGCCTCGTGGTCTTGTAAATTCTGGCAACTTATGTTATATGAATTCGGTGCGCTGCTCAGGAGACACGTGCAGTAATCACATTGCTGACTTTTGCAGATTCTTCAAGTACTCCTGTTTTGCGTCCCCTTTTACGATTTCTTAGATCAAGTCGCGAAACGCGCAGCTCATAGTTTCAAAAGCGAGACGCCCCTTATAGATGCGATGTAGGTCACTGCTGCTGATCTTCCTCGGATCCTTCTTTGACAAAAATAGGATTATGTTTATGCGCGATTTCAAGGTCATTGACTCAGCCGAATCACCCGAAAAGCTTCGCCTTCGCCTGAAGGACGCCGAACTCGAGCAGTATGGTGATCCACTGGCACCGGAATATGTATATGATGTAATAAGGCGTCTACCTCGCTTCGAGAACATGAAGGTACGTACCAGACGTTTCCATCGAGTCGCAGTCTCCTAATCCGTACCAGCGCGGTCAACAGGAAGATGCAGAGGAGTTCCTTGGTTTTCTCTTGGCTGGACTTCATGATGAATGTGCACACGTAATCAAGAGCGGAAGAAGGGATTCCATTACTGCCGACGGGGTTACTTCGCCCAAGAGCGAACGCTCCGGCTCTATGGACAACGGATGGCTTGAAGTTGGGCCAAAGCAGAAGGCTTCCATTACACAATCCTCCGGCGCAATCGAAGTTGAGAGTCCCATAACAAAGATCTTTGGCGGGAAGCTGCGTTCGGAGTACAAGAGGCCGGGGGAAAAGCCATCCGTGACTCTGGAGCCGTACCAGCCCCTTCAGCTGGACATTGGCTCACCTGAGGTCCATAATATTTCGGACGCGCTTCGAGGCCTGACCCATCTGGAAACGCTTGACGGCGCTACTCGAGGAGCCAAGGCCTCTACCAAACAAGTCTTCATCGATACTTTGCCTCCGGTTCTTATTCTGCATCTCAAGCGCTTCCACTATGATGCCAACGGGCCCCATAAGATTTGGAAGAAGATCGGCTATCCCTTGGAGCTGGAGATCCCCAGGGAGGTGTTTCCTCCACATATGAGGGGCAGCTTTGCAGCACGTGGAGGAATGCCGCGATACAAGCTTGCTGCTGTAGTGTATCATCATGGCAAGAATGCCAGCGGCGGCCACTACACGGTTGATCTCCGTCGGCAAGACGGGCGCGAGTGGATTCGAATGGACGATACCGTCATCCGACGCATTCGCTCAGAAGATGTGGCAGAAGGCGGAGCGGAGGAAGACCCGAAGATTCTCGCTGCAGCCCTGGAGCAACATAAGAATGACAAGGGCAGTGGCCGAAACACCAACATGTATGTCCTTGACGACCAGGATGACATGAAGGACGAAGGCGGCTGGAGCAAGGTGAATGGCAGCGACAAGAAGGACCCCTCGAAGAAGTGGAGTGGGGTGGTCAACGGCAGCACGACGCCGAGCTCAACCGGCAAGCGTACCCCGCTTTCGAAGGAGAACGTCAAGGACAATAAAGTCGCCTACATTCTGTTCTACCAGAAGATTGAGGTGTAACTTGCCGGATTGATTTTGGAGAAGGTGAACGATGGCTTGGGGGATAGACATCGAATGCAAGCGTTCCCTCGCGGGCATGAAGAGAAGGGATACGTTAGAAGGGAGGAACATGTAGGGACCATTCCTCGTCGATGTGTGTCAGGAAATAAAAAAGTCAAAAAGGTCGACATTATCGGGGAAAGGGGGGGTGGTTGCACTCGGCCTATGAAATCGGTGTGATACCCACTTAGGTTAGGTGGATGCATCGCGCGCATAGCCGCGGTGTGAGTGTTGGTTGTAGGAGATGGAGGGGGTTATTGATACCCTCGAATGAACTGTTCTATATTCAAGCCTCCGCTATGCTAGTACTGTGAGGACCGGCACCTGGGTTTCGTACTACAAAAAAACTTTTCAATTCCTTGAAGCTTGCACAGCCCTGAAATAGGTAGGCAGGCATGCAGGCGCGCGTAGAGGAACTGCCAAGGTGTGTAGAAATAAGGTGTAGAGAACGGGTAAATGGGGGCAACTCGTGCACAAATAATCTACGTTAATTGCCTGCTTTTGTTATAGCGCCTTGCCCCAGATGCATTATAGATGCCCCGGATGCCCCGGATGCCCCGGATGCCCCGGATTTTCTGGGTTGAATGTTACACCCCACGTGACTCCTGAACTCGCCCCGGATTCTCTGGGGCGTCGTGGGTCTGTAGGGTTTGCTGACCAGGGCTCTCCCCGTGCACCGAGCCAAGTACGGTAGACTGTTATAAATAAGCAACGCCGCCAATGCGCCCAGCTGCCTTGTTTCCTCTGCCAAGTACAGCAGATCGCCTTGTTTGCACGATCTCCCAGTTCTTCTGCGCAAACTACCCAGTCCTTACGTATACGCGTGCTATAAGAAACAAGGAGTTGTTACTACACGCGTACGCACCTGGAAAGGTATAGGAAATAACATCTCACATACAGATCCTGCCCATTCCGGGGGCATTGCCTACTCCCAGCAAGTCCAGGGATCCGCGTCATCGTCTGGTACCTTAGCTTGAAGGAAGTCCCAGTGCGATTCAGACAGTCCGGTCGAGTGTCCATGTATGTCGGCCCAGGCCCAATAATCGTCTCATTAGTTACAATTGCATGTGGTCTTGCGATGCTGTGGATACGTTCAGGACTGGAAGACGACGAAGGAAGTAGAAATGAAACCATTCCCAGGGTTGCCCAACGAGTCAGTCTAACTCGGCGATTAGGCTATGAGGAGCGAAACGGAGACCTGGAGAAATATCAAGTGGACGAAAATCTCCCAACTCTTATGACATTCACCAGTAACCCGGCTTCTTCGATGCAGGGTGTTGATGATCCCTCCCCCAGCTGCGTGTTAAGTAGCAACTATTGGCTTTTTCAATCACATGGTCAATGAGGCGCAAAAGGCCGTAGCCTTGTAGACCACAGGGACACTCTTTTCCCGAAACAACGGAATTACAGTTGATTATTGTGGAAAACATTATTGTCTATTTATAACTGTCTATGGCTGTGCCTACTAGTGAAACAATCCAACCCGAAACACGAAGATGACTTCAAGGGTTACACGAAATACGAGTGGAGAGCGACGGGTGGGGCGCGTCTACTCTTGTTTTTGGACCCTGCGCCACATCTGTGGTCGCTAGTGTTTTCCGCTCATCACCCAATTATATCATTGACCTGACCAAGCATTGGCCGAGGCATTCCAATCATGAGCTTGGTTCTCTTATACGAGGCTCTGCTCGGTGCAGGTACGGTGCAGGATGGGATGATGCAAACATTGCTATATTCCTCCTACTATCTCCTTTAATTATTGACGGAAAAATTTACTACAATGGTGTCGCATCTCACGCGCGTTACGTGGTGGGGGAGGTGTTCAGCGGAAAATAAGCGCTACGAATTGAAAAGATGCCGTCCATAATCGTGTTCGAGATTTTCACCTCAAGAACCAAAGTTGACAGTGCGGAAAGTGATCGACGAAGGGAGGGTTTGCCACTACCCTAAAAATCTGACCTCTACTTGTAATTTCCGAGTACGGCCGATCAGCTGTATTCATAGAACGAAATACGAAAGTCCGGCCCTTACTGGAGATAGGGAGAATCGGTTGCGCCTAAGAAGGTCTCCAAAAATGTATAAGTAGGCCCCCAACTCCCAGCTGTAAACCCATCCAGCACATCCAGCTCTGCATTGCTACTCCACTATCTTCTCATTTCAAGTCAAAAACCAGCACCGACAAAATGAAGCTGCTTGCAACCATCTTCGGCCTCGCAGCCCTCCTCCACCTCTCCCACGCCTGGGTCCTCGAAGTCACTGCGAACGGCGATTTCCCCAAAAGCGAGACCTTCTACAGCCGAACAGCCGAAAACGGCTGCCACGAAATCTCCACGACCATCCAAAAGAAGGGCGTCCACGACTTCGAGTTCTGCACCATCCAGATGTATGGCTGTCAGATCTCCTTCTATTCGGATGTCGGCTGCAAGGGCGAGAACCTGGGTCACAGCGGTGGTCGCGGGTATAGCTGGAAGAAGAACCCTGTCAGCAAGAAGGGCTCCAAGATGAAGAGTTTCCGGATTACGGGTTGCCATGCGGATATTCCTATTTTGGACAAAGTCAAGTTTGATACTTTCAGGATCGTGGACTGCTGAGGGACGAGGATGCAGTGCCAGAGATCGCGGCGGAGAGCAATTTGAGATGGGCAGAAAGGAGTGGAATTGATTGAGGACGCTGCAGGATGCCCCTTTTGAGGATGAACTGGAGTGAGAGATATTTGAATGATTCTAACAAGTTGCGCGGATTTAGACACCCGTTATAGAATTATTCACCCCACCTAACATGTCATACCATCTCAATCTCGCATTTCTCAACTTTGTAATACTTGCTGTCGTGGTTCCAGTGAGCTTTCGAGCATATATGGCTGCATATGTCAATTCGGAGCTAATGCGGGCCTTGCGTTGCACAGGGGTGAATGACCCGATCGGGTGGTTCCGCCAACGCTTCTCGAGCGTCCGATTTCGTGAAGCCGATGGAAACATGAAGATCCCAGCGAAAATATGCGCCCGACTACATGTCCCCAAGCGCCTTCTTCCTGTACTCTTCCACCTCTTCCACTATCTAATAACCCTCTACTCTAGTAGTTAGCAGTTTCTTTAGCCTACTAAACACAGCGCTAATCCTAATTTCTGTAAAGTCTAGTTGCTGCTCTACTAGTTGATCCGTGCTGGATACTTCTTCTTCTACCTTCTCCAACCCAGCTTCCGTGAACATCTTAATCCAATCTAGGAAGTTGTACCCAAAGCGCTTCTGAAGAGTCGTATTAAGCTAGATCTAGGCGCGAGTAAGGTAGTAGTTTCTAGTAGAGCTTTTACTCACTCTACGGAATCCCCTTGCTACAAAGAAGTTCCCCTCCGTCCATTAGATTGCTCTACTAGGCTTCAGCAGGGTAAGAACGTTGCGCAGAGTAGGCCCCTAAACACGCTCGCCTATAGAGATAATAGTCAAGCGGATATTAACGAGGTTAAACTTGCCGCGCAACTCCTTTAGAATAGGCTTCTTAATGTCGCCAAGTCTAAGTATAACGTTTAACGGAAGGGCCTAAGCAGACAGAAACTCTTCGTTAGAGGTGTCATAACCATTGAATTAGTAGGTAGAGGGCAAATTCTTGGCTATCTCTGCCAGCCAGATGCCGGTTCCAGTTCCGATATCTGCTATTCGAGCATCTTCTGGGAGAGCGTTGCGGACTGTGGGATGTAGAAGGTATCCAATGCTCCTGCACGCCGTGAGTTTCGTGATTCGGGATTGGAACTGCCTGCTAACTTACTTGGTCCACACGTGATGCCGTTCAAGGAGACGTTTCTGTTCTTCAGAAGCTCGTGCGAGCCAGTACCCGTAAGGTTTCATCTCCGCCAGTCATTTTCGCAGCGCGGAAGCTGTAGTGTAACGACCCAAGAGCAACGAAGGGGATCCAGGAGGTGAGGATTGACCAACAGCGAAAAGAAGCCAGTGCCACGTCAATTGGCTGTGAGGTGGCCCAATCGCCGAATCACAGGTTCGCTGGTGCACCGGGTTTCTCAAACAGCTGCATCATACACAATAAATTGCAGCGCAGGTAGGTGCACGAAACAGAGGGGAGTTTAGACGCGAAGCAAGGCTAAGAAATCTTGGTTTTACGCATACAATAGATTGTAGGAAAGCCAATCTAGAAGTCAAAGCACACCCGCGGCCCTTATCCCTGTCTGTTCAAAAGAAGTGTAGAAACTTCCGCAATCGCGTGAATCTCTTGCGGGGTTTGGGAGGATTCGCCATTTCGGATGGTTTGGACGGATCCGGCCGCGGATCCCTTGATGCGGTGTTCAGAAGAAATTGAATCTTCTCGCACATGGTGTCGAAGTCATTTTCCGCTTGCGGATCGTGGTCCAGGGCGCCGTTCATTGCGCTCTTCACGGCGGCAAGAAAATTCGCTACGATGGTCTGCGCGGATTTGGATACCGAAGGAACCTTAAGGTTGTCGTACCCAGGGTATGAAGTGACCATAATATCAGGATCGACGCCTGACTCAAGAAACAGGCCGAGTATCTGCAGCACTCCGTTTACGTAGCGGGGTGGTCGTAGTACGCTACTTTGAGCGTGGCCGTCCACAAGGCTAAGATAATCTCTCCAACAACTGCCCAAATCCATTGGCTTCGGAGCGCGTCGATCGGTTTCGAGAACTTTGGTGATCGCTACTATGATGCTAGATTCGTCCATCCGGTCCCACTTCGCTTCATTCGAGACGGGTAGGTACGGCATGAAATTGTCTGATATGATGGTTATCACCATTAGTGCGCGTAGCTCCTCCGATACCTCGTCGTGCAAAGATGCCTTCTCGGCAGCATAAAGAACACAGTTACGAGATATAGCAAGAAACAAGAAGGAATGTCCAAGATACGGTCGGTACCAAGAGGAAACGGAGCTGATAGGCTCGAACTGTGACAACATCAAGAACACATCCCAAAACGATTCCGCCTGTTTCGATTTTTCTCGTTGCCAGTGCCAGTGAGTTTTCATTGTTTGCTCGACCTCATCCAGGACGGAGGGAAACGCCCGCAGATGTCGGTCCTCTATGAAACTTGCATAAACAAGACATTGTGTCATGCCGTTGACGATGTGATCCGCGTCCATGGTCGAACTATCTTTTGGAGGGAGGATTTTCATTTCGCAAAGGCAGGCCAAGAGAAGTGTGATATCAGCATCGAAGGTACTGCCCGCGAGCATTATCAACTTGTTCCACATGGCAGAATCTCGAAAGAAATCAATAGCGGTCCTGTGGAAGAAGCCCACGTAGCCTTTGGAAGGCGACGAACCCCGTAAAGCAGCATCGTTCGTTCCGTAGACCTCCAAAAGACCTTTGGTTCGCCCGTTGATCCTTCGTGTCATGGTCTGACATAATGATCGGCGGTGACTTTCCGGTATCGTCTGAACAGGGTGGCTGATGATCTTCTCCTTTGTCATCTCTAATTCTTCCACCAAAGCCAGTTTCAACAATGTCACTGGCTCGGCCTTGGGTACCTCTTGGTTCCTCATAATCAAAAGCATGGTGCGAGCAGTAGCAGCACGCATCGATGGGCTGGTTGCATCAAACATCCCGGTGTACATTTCCTGAAGATCGGATGGAAGTTGTTCAATTCGATCGTGTAGCATGGAGACTTTGTCCCCATTCATCAAACCATCCAGGAGTGAGCGAACCGCAAGAATAACCCAAAGAAATACGCCTTGAGACTTCTGGCATACGGCTTGGACAAGAGTTGTGTCTAGCTCGGCGTTTATTCGCTTCATTTCTTGTAGCCCCCGAGAACTGCTCAACGAGTCAGAGATATATTTCTCAATGTCCGCATAGGTGAGATCCTGGACCCGCAGCCGAGGTTTGTTGTGGAAGGCGTCTTGGAAAATAACACACGGCCTACTTGAGATGATTATCTTGACGTGTGGGTGCGATGCCAATTTCTGGAATGTCTGGATGATTTTGTCTTGGGCCCCAGAATATTCGTCCAACCCGTCGATAAACAGACAAAATTTGAGTCTCTTGCTCTTTTCGACGAGTAACCGGATTGCCATGTCGAGCTCGGCCAACGTCAGTTCGCTGGACCTCGGAGGTAGTCCCAACCCTCCCCATTGGCTACCGGCCATTATCTCCTTACACACACTGGGAAAGGCCGAAAGAATCATATCGGCGCATTGCTCTAGGAGGGAGTATAGTAATGCTCGTAGTAAACCCTCCAGCGATTTTTGGATAGTGGTGCCTGATGCCCAGAAGAAGAACTCCACCTTGACCAATGCATCCCGACCCTTCCACTCATTGAGAAGCTCATCCCTCTTGGGGTCTTGTAGGATATGTTTCATAGGCGTCGA
This sequence comes from Westerdykella ornata, assembly GCF_010094085.1. Lineage (NCBI taxonomy): Eukaryota > Fungi > Ascomycota > Dothideomycetes > Pleosporales > Sporormiaceae > Westerdykella > Westerdykella ornata. The sequence goes on along the minus strand of NW_022986869.1, from coordinate 62,214 downwards.
TTTGTCGGATCCAGGTTTGCCAGTAATCCAATAGACGCCGTTCCCCTGTCGAAGCCATCTGGCAAAATCGGACCATTTACCGTCCTTGGGCGGTTGAAAAATCCAGCTGAAAGTACCAGAATGTGCCTCGGAAGTAGCTTCCACCCTCATTCTCATCATTCTGAAGTACAGCGACCCGAGAACCACTTTTGACAGGGTAGAGACCTGATGATTAGACACTGTTTCGTCTGTAGAATCTCTAGACTCTCTGAAAGTAATCACGCGCTCGATGTTACGTCTTGGCGCGATCTGGCTCATGTTAGGTGAGCAATCTCTATCGCCAAAATTCAATGTAGTTCCATTTCTCGAGTCCGATAATTGCTGCAAGGACCTCTTCTTGCTTCAGGGGCGCTCTTTCCCGGACCAACTCGCCCGATACATGCTTGGTTGCGTTTGACCGGCTCTGGGTAAAGTTCAGGATTTCGACTATGCGAGACTGTGTTTTGTTGAGGTCATTCAGCCGATCATCCAAGTGCGAGGACTGCAAATCATGTTTGGCGTTCATGAGCGCTAGCAAGTGCAGCGACAGTTCGTGTCGATGATATTTTAGTGTCTGTGTAAGCTCTTCAATCTGTTCCCCGTTTGATTATTGTTTTCAAGGCGGCATGAAAGCTTTTCCACGTTGTACGTTCTTCCGTTGTAAGGGCGATTTTTGTCGAGGAGTTTCACTATCTCATCCGCGACCTCTGTACATCCCGTGACGACGGAATCGAGAGCCTGGTGCAAATTTCAGTCGTGAGAACCCTAGTTACATATCTGGATGTCCATACCTCGTACTCCGCCTTCAGAGCGGCGTCACGCCGGTCAATAGGCACCTTGAGGAATTCAATCCAAGACTTGAGTTCTTCGGTCCGTTTCACGATCGCAACAACATGGACCGAGGCGCCATCCTTCTTGATTTCGCGGCCCTGCAAGATGACCCTGACGGTAAAGTCCACAAACTGAACCGCGGATATCGCGATTGTTAGCGCGCTGAAAGGTTCCAATTCCAGGGTTGTTTGATGGCAGAATGGCGACGCTAAGTGTTGCAGTCGGGAGAGATGGGTAGGATCAGGCTGTCAGCTGCAGCTGCAGGTCAGGCTGTCGGGACTGGAACGAAAAAGCAAAGCCACGAAAGCGAAGCCCGAGCGCTACCCTTTCTTCAAGCCTGATCGCAAGCTCTTGGCTGCGCGGCTTCTCCTTGATTAGCACGTCTTGCCTTGAATCTACATAGGTAGCGAATTCTTAAGTGAAGTTTCGCTAGTCGATAGCTCGATGGTACACGATTTAGAGCGCCAACCTCCTTGCTAAGAGCTTTGATGGTTTCCTGGGAGCCCCCGTAGAGGCCTTTCGCGTCTTCAAGGTCCTGTTGGCCGCGCTTCCTCTCTTCAACGAGAGCGCCTTCACTTGCTTCTTGGTCCCTTCTTTGGGAGTAGTTCTCGGTCGTCAGTTAGCTGACTTTCGAACTTAGAGCGGAGAACTTAGAGCAGAGATCTCGCTGCGAAGTGCTAATCCTGAGCGAGTTTTCCACGCGTTTGATGTCAAGGCTGTGACATCGTGGGACGTAGGAGTCACAGTGAGCGCCTTGTTCGTCGAGGTGCCGGCAGCGATGAGATTTACGATCTATCTCTTCAATTCTGAATACCTCTTTGAATGGTAAATAATTAGAAAGGCTCGTCGAAGAAGATTCGCAGAGGGGTTCAGGGGAAGAAGCAGGTCGGGGGTTGATGTTCCAAGTTGCAGCGAAGTTCAAAGTCGAACCACTGCCGGGTAGTGGTCGAAGTGTAAACGCGGTGTTTACACATGATACATTTCTTCTATATGCGAACTCCAGCGGCTTTTCACTCACTGTATGTGCTGAGGCAGCTGGTGGATCGTTTCTCTCGTTCACAGTTCCACCTTCTTTGATGGCGTTTGCCTAGGTAGTCTCCTTTCCGTCTTTGGGGTTCGTGGAACGGCAGCTGTTCCTGCAAAAGCGGTGGCTACGCCATGTAACTCCTTGGCTTTTGGAAGAAGAGACACCGTTTCTTCCTCAGGAATTTCGTTATCACATTCTTCTCCGTTATCATCACTAGATTCTTTCCAATCTTCTTTGTCAATTGCCCCCTTATTATCATCTTGGATGTGGTCTCTATTACTTAGTTCTTCGCGATGCTCATCGCCTTATATGCTCGCATTCCCCTTTATTACTTCGCCGTTACCCGTTACATCTAACAGAACTCAGATCATCGTCATTATTTTTGTCCTGTTTATGTGTATTCAAGGAGCGTTAGGTGGTAATTTGACGCTTACCCGGTGGTCTCTTGATGTATATCGGATGGTCGCCGCTTTGGAGGATCTAGAAACACATGCACTCTTCCTAGACGGGAGGTTTGCGGCAAAGATCGAGTTCTTGCTAGTTTTAGGTGGGCCTGAATATGCAGTTGGCAATTGAAACGCCATTCTGCCAGAAATAAAGCTGCAGTTACTAGTAATATAAATTTATTTGATGACGGAACCGCTGTCTTTCATGTGATTGTGGGCGGACACATCTGATGGGTTTTCTTGCAAGCATGAAGGACGACTGCGCTGCAAAACAGGGGTCTCTGTTCGAGAGGAGAAGCGCCCGCCAGGTGTAAGAGCTCGTTGAATGTAGATTAGATTACGGATCTGGGGGCCGCTGTGATCTGCAATAGTCTAAAAAAGACCAGAGGAGGCTAGGGCTCAGTTAAATAGGATGTTCCGGCACTGCAAGCTTAAGGATCAAATACCGGGAAAGCTTCAGCCACCCGATCCTCATATCCCACCTCTTAAGGACAAGGACAGCACCATTTTGGAAATAAAAAAAAAACAGAGCAGTAATGCGGACAAATAGGCAAAAACATACAACACCACGCTATTCGCACCTGGTCACCCACGGTACTACTCAACGGGCACTACACGGCTTGTGTATGGTCGATCGGACGAGAGGCCCAATTTTCCGTGTGCTATGGTCGTATGTGATAGACGATGATTCATTTCCTGCTGATATAGAACCAGAGTGTAAATCATGCGTTACACTAGAAGTAATTGGATGCACCACTCGGGATCGGGGAACCTTGGAAGGCCTCGGCGGCAGCGCGCATGAATCTTCCTAACATCTTTCTTTAGCAGTAACGGAGTTGTGAGCGGGTTTCGGGTAAAGAAATCCAACAACAACGGTTCCGAGGGTCGCAGTCTTCGCTTTCTGGACATTCACAGCGCTCGAGTCTCCATCCCCGGATACTAGCTCGTGGGTATTACGTGTTTTGCCTCGAACAATTCTACGGGGTAAGAGCTTGCTTCTGTCATGCCTTTGTCTTTGCAGGAGACTACCAGCCTCAACGACGCATGGTTGGGGTGAGTACACCCTGCAGCGATAGCATGAAGCTAATGTTTGACTGGTTTGCTTCTCCTTTGATATATTCGCTCGAGAGGCTGCCCAGCTATATCTCTCTCACATCCTGCTGTAGGTGAGGTGCCCTCGGCGGCAAGAGGGTACTGCGATGCGAGTCCCGGCCGCGGAATCGCTCAGGGTCTGCATGGATCGTCAGGCTGAACGGAGTACTTGGTATCCTGTGTAGTCGGCGCGGGGGAGTGTCTGTTCAGAGAAATAATGGGGCGTCATTGTCTTGGATCACTTCGAGGCGCGCAGTCAAGAACTTAGGTGCCTTGGTTGAAGCAGTAAATCGTAGTGCTTAGATGAGCGAAAGTTGTACAGACTGTGGTACACAGTAGACGTCGCGTGGTGAATTCTTGGGGGAGATGACGTCGGGGATTTCCCCAGCTTTCAGGCAGTAGCGTTAGCTCGAGCACGGGCCACACATTCCTTCTTGAGAGGTTGAGAGGGGGAACAGACCTCCTGGTTACACAAAAGCCAGGCCAACCCACGCAGCTTAGAGCCCACTGTACAACTTCTGACAGCTTCTTCTGCTACTCTTTCTGGTGGACCGAGACCAGGATCGGATTTCTTTGTTCATGCTCACATCTCTGCGGCTTGTTCGTATATAGCTATCCCCAAAGCGACCCACCAATCCCGCTTTGCTGACATCACATCCGACGACTTGTCAACACATACCTCCATCTCCACGCCATGCTCGCCCGGCTTGCTAGCAGTAGTGTGCGCAGTGGGCTTCTAGCTACGCCCAGGGCTGCTTCCACTCCACGCGCATTCACCGCTCTCGCCTGCGCACAGGCTCCAACGCGCGCTCCAGCGTTGGCAGACATCACCCCAGACAACGCGGCCAGGTTCAATGAGCGCCAACGACAGTTTCGTGAGAGCGTCGCCGCCGCCCAGAAGAAGAGGGAGCAGGAAGAGAGTCAGTTCCCCTCTGTCTCCGATACCTCTGCGATTCCTCCCTCGCTCGGTAGGTTGCTAAACTCGTCTGTTGCAGAAGAGGCTCGCGCACGTGAGGCCAAAGATGGCGGCAAAACGAAGGGCGGTGCGCTGTCATCCCTCATCTATGGCACTCCCGAGGGACGCGAGCTCGACAAGGACCTCGAGCGCAGCTTCTCTCAGGTGCTAGCACGGGGCAAGTACGTGCACTCCATCGTCTTCCACGAGGTATACCCGGACAAGGTCGATGAGTACACGGAACTTGTCGGGAAGTGGTACCCCAAGATCGCAAATGACCCTGGGAACAAGGTGAATCTGGTGGGCAGCTGGCGGACGGAGGTGGGCGATTGTGACACATTCGGTAAGTCTTGGGGTCTTGGAGAGGGAGGCACTTTGGGCAAGACTCACACCTAGGCAGTGCACATCTGGGAGTATCAGCGCTACCAAGGCTACCATGCTTCGTTGAACACGATCAACAACCACCCCGAATTCCCTCAATTCTACAAGGAGCTGCGGAAGCTGATCCGCTCCAAGCGCACCTCCCTCATGCAGGAGTTCTCCTTCTGGCCGACCACCCCTCCTCGCCAATTAGGCGGTCTATTCGAGCTCCGCTCCTACACGCTACATCCCGGGAATCTGTTGGAATGGGAGACACACTGGAGGCGTGGCCTGAAGGCTCGCCGGGAGGTCATGGAAGGCGTTGGAGCCTGGTTCGTGCAGATTGGCGAGCTGAACACCGTTCACCATCTATGGCAGTTTGCCGACCTGGAGGAACGCAAGGTCCGTCGTGAGCAGAGCTGGAGCATTGAAGGCTGGGGGGAAACGGTACATAAGACTGTGCCGCTCATTCAGGAGATGAAGAGCCGGATTCTGATCCCATGCCCCTGGAGCCCTGTGGCGTGATGCGATGCATATTCCAGCCAGTTAGTGCAAGGAAGCATGGACGCATCGAGGAGAAGGCGGTCAGGTACATGCACAGGAGCTGATTGCGGATACCGAGGAGGCAGCCGGGCGTTATTGTAGTACTTCTTCATCTGGTGATTCCACTAAGCATGGTGTATTGGAGCAAAGCGGGGAACAGGATCATTACATCTTCAGCGACAACTCTTTCAAATGGTATTGATATCCTCAGAAAACCTCGGTATCCCTACAGAAGCTTCCTTTCTCACATCCTACAACCACTACTCTCCAGGGCTGTACATCGGTCGGCACGTGGCGGGAGTCGGCGTTTCTTTTCTCCCAACCCCGCCAACGTCATCGATCAACAAACTTGCTGGACAACCAATGCCAAGCTTCACGAGCCAAACGCGACACCGCCTCTGGGAAATTTTGATATCGCGACACACCCCACCCCACCATCGCTCTGTGCTCTGCACCTGTCCCCTCGCTCCGGCGCCGCGACGAAACTAGAGAGTCATGGTTTACATTCGCCAGGACAAGCTTCCCAAGCTGAGGGAGTACAAGTACTCCGGTGTTGACCACAGTCTGGTTTCGCGCTATGTGTTGAAGCCCTTCTATTCCAATGTGGTCATCCATTGCTTTCCCATGTGGATGGCGTAAGTCTCTTCTCTTCCCGTCTTTCAATCGACTAATCCCCGACCAGGCCAAATCTTGTAAGCCTCCCTTCGACATTCCTTCAACAACCCTCGAGCCCACCGCCCCGCTACGTCGTGCAATACACCCTTGAGAAACTGTTCCCTAATACCGCGCTGCCGTAGATAACCCTCACTGGTTTTAGCTTTGTCGTGGTGAACTTCCTGACGTTGTTATGGTACAATCCCACGCTTGACCAGGACTGTCCTCCGTGGGTGTACTTGAGCTGGGCAGTTGGACTGTTTCTATACCAAACTTTTGATGCTATCGATGGCTCGCAGGCCAGGAGAACGCATCAGAGTGGTCCACTGGGTGAACTGTTCGACCATGGTATGAGCACTGTGTCCACCCAGCATTGGCACCAGAGACTGACTTGAGCAGGCGTCGACGCCATCAACACTACTTTGGAGGTATTGATCTTCTCTGCCTGCATGAACCTCGGACAGGGCTGGAAGACTGTCCTGACGCTTTTTGCATGTTCGTATCACGCGTTTCCCATGACGACATTGACCAACATTACCTAGCATCCATGACCTTCTATGTCCAGACTTGGGAGGAATATCACACCCACACCCTCACTTTGGGTCTAATCTCAGGGCCCGTTGAAGGCATTCTTACCCTATGCATCGTCTACGCTGTGACGGCATTCCTCGGCGGTGGTAGCTTTTGGCAGCATTCTCTACTTGAAAGCATTGGCATTAGGAACAACGACATGATTCCGGATTCCTTGTACAAACTTGCATGGAACGAATGGTATATGGTATACGGCGGTGTTGTACTGGTGTACAACACCATTTCCAGGTATGTCTGTACAAAGGCAAGTTGCTCGGGCGATGGTGCTGATATTATATAGCGCGAAGAATGTCATGGATGCTCGTCGCGCGCGAGGCCAACGCGCGCGTATCGCCCTCCTTGGTCTTCTTACGTTCGCCGCTGCTTGGATTCTCATTGGCGCCTACCTCTACCTCCAACCGATCATTCTGCACTACCATCTCGTCCCATTCGTCTTTTTCGCCGGTCTCATCAATGCTTTCTCCGTCGGCCGGATGATCATCTCCCACCTCACCAAGTCACGATTCCCACGCGGAAACGTCCTCATGTACCCCCTGATCTACGGTGTCATCGACTCGCTCGGCCCCCGGCTACAAGAACACATTGGTGTGGGATGGCCAAGCGCACTCGGAAACGACGTGTATCAGGTTGCGTTTGTGTTCATGTGTTTGGGTCTAGCGATTGGCGTGCACGGCAGTTTTGTTGTGGATGTCATCTGGACGATATGTGATTATCTGGATATCTGGTGCCTGACGATCAAGTACCCTTATGCCCCTGTCAAGGGGGAACTGGAGGCGAAGGAGCGGATTGAGAAGGAGAAGAAGGGGCAGTGAGGGGCCGGTGTGATGTCAGGGTGGTAGGTGGTTCTGGGTAAGAAACGCAGCAGCGCAATAGCGGTGTGCGCCTAATGGTATAGTGGTTGGATATCGAAGTCCATGGTATGTTATGGCGCACGATGTGCGTGCAGCGATGATTCCGTTAAGTATTTGGCGCCAAGACGAAGATGAAGAGGGAAGAAATATACCCCTTGTTTATTGCCACTACTACAAAGTTACGCTACGAGAATCGGGTTCCAGGTTGTCTTGTAATAAAGGTAAGAGTGGATTGATCTTAGCGGCATGCAGCATAAGCCGTGGTACTGGGAGTTGTATGGTATTGTAACGGGCATAGACGCGGAAGTTGAGTCGACACTGCAATTGCATGCAAACAATGCTGTAAAGGACAAGGAGAGATCGGTTTTAACTACGGGAGCCTAACCGTGCTGTAGCGAGCAGGTGAATTCTCTCTTCTCTTCATAATATTATGCCCGGCCAACCGACAGTGCTTGTGGACTCGTCTCGTCTTTCAGCGTCGACGATCCGTTCCCTTAGGATGAGGTACCTTATGAGAACCACAATCGCTCCGTCGAATAAGTAAGATTCCCTCCCATGGTCATTTCGTCCACAGCATCCAGTACCCAGTCAGATGGATTCGCTGGTTCTTATAGGAAGGCTTCGTATCGTGTTTGATTTTATTGCGTCAAAATCTTGAACACAGCCTTGAGCCCATCACATGTTAGTAACGTGTCGTCGATGTGAAGGGGCTGAAGTTGGAGCTAGCTGACAGATAGCTGATGACTCGCCTGGCAGACTGTCTCAGGGTGCTGTATTCTCACCAAGCCGCCACAGTTAGGATTGGATCTGTAGGCATTGCATAGTCGTCTAATATTAACTTGTTTCTACTAGTCAGGGGTTAAGGGCGGGACGGGGCGTTAGGAAAAGAGGCGAAGAGGGGATTCCCGAGCCCGCTTGTATGGGTGCAAGTCTTAGTAGGCTGTCAGTAGAGAAGACGTAGGACGTAACCTCAAAGAAGAGCCGCACTCCTCAACCATAACCATAGAACGCTGTCCGGCCTTCTTCTATCGATACATGGCTGGTAGTCGCCAGCAATGATCCTCGGTTTTATTACGCTTCTTGTATGCCCCGCTTTCCATGTTTGGTTTTCAAATCAGTGGCGAGTCATACGCGTATTTACCTAACTTAATTCCAAAATATCAGCAGAGCAAACATCTTTACGTCTTCTTCCCCAGCTAGCACCTCGTTTCGCAAAGTTTTGAAGCTCGATTTTCCGGGCCAATTCAACATTTCAAAATGCTACATGTATCCTCACTTCCCAACACAGCAACCCTCTCGCTCTCGGCCTCCTTCCTCTTAGCCGCCTACCTCACCGACCACTGCTGGACACCTCCCAATTCAAACCCTACAGGTCCTGCGTCTTCGCTCCCAAAAGACACCATAGCCCCCGTAACGGCGCCCCTCAATATCCTCCGATTCCTCACCTCTGCCCTCTGGCTCGTACAAACTCTCATCGCATTCTCCTATCCTTCGCCTCCAAGAGCAATATGTCCGACCCCTGGAAATCTCAATGGCCAATTATTCACCTGGAGCCCTTACACCGCCACGGTCCTCGTCATCATCTCCATATCGGCTCCGATCCGTCTGCTAGCGTACAAGGACCTGGGAGAGAATTTCACCTTCCGGCTCGCGAGACCAAAACGGTTGATCACGACGGGATTGTATGCATATGTGCAGCATCCCAGTTACCCTACCCTTTGGTTGATCCTAGCTGCGAATCTGGGGTTGCTGCTGAGGCTGGATGGTGTCGTCGGGTGTATACTGCCGACGGAGGTGGTGACGTTGGGTATGGGGAGGGGGATTCTCGGGATATGGCATGCAGGGTTGGTGGGGTTTATGGGTGTCGGGTTGTATGCTACCTGGCTCAGAGTGAGGGATGAGGAGGTGATGATGAAGGAGGAGTTTGGGAAGGAATGGGAGGAGTATCATGCGAGGACGAAGAGGTTCGTGCCAGGGATTTTCTAGGTTGGGGAGAGGTAGGCGGACTTGATGTGCGCGATGGAGGAGAGCGGGCATTGAAGGGGTAGATCTACTTGTTCAGAAACTAAGGGACGCTCTTGATGAACACGTCTGCCTTGCGTCTGCGACAAGTTGGATCGCGGAGCTGATGGCATATTGAGGAGATGACGACGTGGACTTGGGCAGGCTCGCACTTAGCATCCTGCACCCTGTTCATTCTCTCTTGACAGTACTCTTCGTCCCGCTGCATGATCTCTAGTTGTTCCAATGTCCCGACCCAAGCACAGCGCTCGCCTGCATGCCGCGAAGCACTGGTCAACGTTAAAGTTATCTCGTGACGGTATTTCTCTACCTCCAGTGACAAACGAGTCTTCCATTGGGAAAGAAAGACGACGTATACTGAAGAGGGTGTAGCAGTACTACGATCATCTGTTTTGATGATAAGTTCCAACGGTGCAGCTCGTATCATGCGCCTTGTCAGGGTGCGATTGGTGCGTCCCATAACTCGACTTGGTGGATCGAGCTTTGGTTGATGGACACTTGTTTGATACTGCAGTCTGGCGATGGAAACGGGAGAGATATGAGGTTGTAGTCTGAAAGAGTTTTGTGGCAAGGGTGCGAAATCGCGCTAGCCTGAAATAGGAAATCACTACTGTGACACTCCGATGCATGCAGAGCTCCCTCTCATAGAAGAAAGCTTGTATTGGCATTCTGAAGGAATACCGGAAGGTCTGATCATGCAGAGTCAACAGGATATAAATGTATAGAAAAGTAAGACCGGGTATCATTGTAATCTGTTCCGAAAATTGATCAGTAGCGAACCTCTCCCGATGCCTTCACCGATCGCCCTCCCTAATTATCAGGATCCGCTGCACCAGCTTCAGAATTCAACCTTTTGACCAAGCCATCCATACGCCCTGAGAGTAACCTCTCAAGCTGTGGCAGCCTCTCCCCATCTCGGGTTCTCACTGCCCCTCTGACAATCTCCCCATCTTTTGCTATTTGCGCAACGGCAGTCTGCCCGTTCGACCATACAAGACTGATCTGGCGTACAGCGAGATCAGATTCAACCTCGATGATCTTTGCTGGGCCGTCCTGACGCCCGGTTATCCTCTCCTCGACCCCAGAGTCGTCGCCTTCGTTCTCCTCGTCACTCATGAATGCATTCAAAACCTTTCCATAAGAAGGCCCTTGGGTTTCTGCTCCCTTCCGGACTTTGGGGTCCAGGACGCCGGCCTCCCGTCGCAGGCTCTCCACAGCCGCACTACGCAAGTGCCACGATACGAGCTCTTTCCTCAGCAGCTTCCCAAATCTGATCAAGTCTTGTTCCACCTCAGGACTGGAGTCCTTCCGGAGTTGAGGTAGATACCGATTCGCCAGTTGTCGCAGCGGTATACAAGGAGGAATGGTATGCCGATGGATCTTCAGCATGGTCCTAAACCGGGTGTTGGGCCGATTGAACAGCACATGGTAGGTATCTACGAATTTCGCCTCCACGGAGACATCGATCCTCACGCCCAGCAGATTGCCGTTGTCGACGGCATTGGGATCTGGATCTTTGACCCTGTATGCTGTGACTCCGGCACAGGCGCGGTAAATATTCTCGAGATTACGCTTCGATTGCTGCTTGACGGTTTTTATGGCATTGCGACGTAGGCGTTCCTGGCGGACAGGCCGTTGCTCTAAGCGCGTCGCTAGGTGGGGTGTGGAGAGGAGGATCGAGGTGATATTCGCGCGGTGCGCCTTCAGTACATCGATGCGCGCCTGAATGCCATTGATCTCGGCATTGATATCTTCGATAGATGCCATTGCGGTAAGAATGGACGTTGTTGAAGTGATGTTGCTTGTCGCGTTGTGATGTGCGGCGGAAGGTAAGCTACGTCAAAAACAGGAAGGGGCATGATCGCGGATCCACGTGAGGACTTGGCGAAGAAACGCCCGTTAGCGATCTTTACAGGAAACCTGCCATACGAAATAATTTTAAACAGTCTCGTTCTCGGAGATATTTGATCTGGTATGCCGAACAACCTTGGCAATAATTCCAGGGCTCGTCTAGCGGCGCGGGGATAGAGGTTCGGCGAAGACGATTCGAGCCCCAGCATAGATGGCCAATACCCCCTCACAGCCGCTAGGCTCTTCAGAGTAGACGACACGTTCTCCCTTGGAGGCTCAACCATCCACATTGGTCACCACATGGATGCCTACCCCAACTGGCACTTCTCCTTCCCACCACGCCGCTCGTTCTATACTTTCACCCAGTACTACTGACGCTCGACGAAACTCCACCCATCACCGTCGCCCAAGCGTCAAGCCATTGTCTCCGCAGCGCCACTCCTTGAATCTGTCCGACTTGGAATTACAAGACCTTGTCTCTCCCATTTCTACAAACGAGCGCCGGCGATATAACAACTCGCGAGCATCTCGTCTAGATAACGGCACCGCGGTCTCCTCAAGTCGCAACGCTGAAAGGCACTCGTCTCCTCCATTCCCTAGTCCATCTCCAACTTCCTCCATCGCCTTCGACCCGGACTCTGCCTCGGACACACAAATGAGCAAGCGGTCTACGAAGAAGGCGAACCGCAAATCCGTCGCGCGACAGAGCTCGTCAGAGTCGCTGCAGGACGACCAGGGTCATGCGAACACGACGAGCACAATGAATGGATTCGTTGAGCATAGAAGGAAGCATGCTTCCATTGACACACCTTCTTCGGCCACACATGCGGCGTCATTGATGGGACGGTCAAGCTTCACGCTGGACGAGCCGGTACCTCCCCTACAGAATCCTGAAGAGGGACCGTCTGTAGGCTTCTTCGAGTTGTCCAAGAAGGATCAGAGAAACTTCTTGCTGCTGGTTCTGCTCTACTTTTTGCAAGGCATCCCGATGGGATTGGCCACGGGCTCTGTGCCATTTCTCCTCAAGACTGTTGTTTCGTACTCCTCTATTGGAGTGTTTTCGCTCGCTGCCTATCCCTACTCCTTGAAACTCTTCTGGAGTCCAATTGTAGACGCTGTCTGGACCCCGAGGCTTGGTAGGAGGAAAAGCTGGATCCTGCCTATCCAGACCATCTCCGGGTTCTCTATGATATGGCTTGGTTCGAGAGTGAACCAAATGATGGAGCTGGCTGGGCATGAAGATACAAACAGCATCTGGGCCTTCACCTTCTGGTGGTTCGCTCTTGTGTTTCTGTGTGCTACTCAGGATATTGCTGTTGACGGTGAGGGTTACATTGCATCGACATCAGAACAAAGCTGATTTAATATGCAGGCTGGGCGCTGACACTCCTTTCCGAAGAAAACCTCGCATATGCCTCCACAGCGCAGACAGTGGGTCTCACAGGTGGACAGTTTCTATCGTACACCGTTTTCCTCGCATTCAACTCGAAAGACTTTGCCAACAAGTGGTTCCGACCTGCCAATGCGCCGCAAGAAGTCGGGCTCATGACCCTGGATGGATATCTCAAGTTCTGGGGCTGGACGTACCTGCTCGTTACCTTTGGACTGGCCATCTTCAAGCGGGAGGAACGCACGAAGAACACGGATGGCATCATGGAGGTGTATCGGACCATGTGGGGGATCTTGAAGCTGAGGAACATCCAGACGTTCATCGTTGTGCACCTCATTGCGAAGATTGGCTTCCAGGCCAACGATGCTGCGACCAGCTTGAAGCTGCTCGACAAGGGCTTCAGCCAGGAAGACCTTGCGCTTACGATTCTCATCGACTTTCCCATTGAGCTGTCACTCGGCTACTACATTGGAAAGTGGTGCCAGACGTACCCGCCGATGCACATCTGGTGTTGGGCGTTTGTGGGCAGGCTGGGTGCGGCTGCATTTGCGCAGTTCGTCGTCTCCATATTCCCGTCTGGAGGCACGACGACCTGGTACCTGCTCCTCGTCATCTGCGAACACGTGCTGTCGACATTCATGAACACGGTCATGTTCGTTGCCGTGTCGGCGTTCCACGCGAAAATCTCGGACCCAGTGATCGGCGGGACGTACATGACTCTGCTAGCCACGTGAGTTGCCACCCGCCCCCACCGAACTAGATCCCGAAGGTTGTGTGCTAACCCATTGGTAAGCGTGTCGAATCTAGGCGGGACGTTCCCGCGGTACTTTGTGCTCAAGTTCATCGACATCTTCACGGTGGCTACATGCGAGCCGCCTCGGACGACGCCCAAACCCGAGACACTGAAGGGTGAGCTGGTGACGCAAGCGTTTTCATGTGCGCTCGAGGCCGATAAGCACCGATGCCGCGACGGCGGAGGGTACTGCAACGTCACGACGGACGGCTACTACGTTATGAATGTGGTGTGCATCATCATTGGAGTCGTGACATTCTGGGGCTTCATCAAGCCGGCTGTGATGAAGATTCAGGCGCTGCCTCTCCGGGCGTGGCGGTTGTCTGAGTGATGCGTAGAGATGCGAGAAGGGCCCTTGGGACTGTATACCCAGCAAACAAGTAGAAGACTCTTTGTATAGAACTGAGTACACAGTGAACGAGTGTCGGAAATAGTCAGATGCTATTCTTGTCCTGTGGTACTGAGGTGGTGTTCCGGCCAGGGTTTCTCGCACGCAAGCCCAGAAGCCGTAGACGTCACTTCTTGGCACGCTCCAGCACGCGTTCGCGAAATATCAAATGCAGCCAATCAGACCGTGGGATAAAAAGTGATTAGGGTTCCGATAGGGCTGGAAATACCACAGCATGATTGAGAGGGCCACGGCAGTTTATTATTAAGCTGACGAGGCTCGAATTCGAAGAGTTGCGCCGATAGCGGGAGAGAGGACCTACAGCAGGACGTGTGTCCATGGGCCATTATTATTATGAGATGACTGCAAAGAGCTTCCAGACGTCGGCGCATCACTAATCGACCTGCTCCATCTTGAGCGCTCGCCGATGCCGAACTCAACCCACGCTAAACCGCTTTCGGGTATTTGTCTCGATATCTGTCACAAATTGCTGATGAGCCCATCCTATCCTGTTCCTATCTCCTTGATTATTTCCAAACCACGCTTCTCTCTTCTCTCTTCTCTCTCGACTCTGCATCCTTCTGCCTCCTTCTCCCGCCTTCCGCCGCTTCTCTTCTTGTTCACCGCCTATTCCCTAATCGGCCAAGTCGTCGTCCTTCTTCTTGGCCACCGCGTGCTCGGACCCGAAGCGACCCACTTCATGTACCTGACTTTAGCGGCCATTGCCTTCTTATAGATACCTCTTCGCCCACCTCTTCCAACTCTGATCCCATATCCGGCACTTCACTTCCACCTCTAACCTCAATTGCACCGTCTGCACCATCCCTCCCGTCTCACATCAACACTTGCACACCATGTCCAACGCATACGTTCCCAAGGTTCGCGTTCAGAAGCCCGCGCCGCACTTCTCCGGTATTGCCGTTGTCGATGGCGCACATGAGGGTATGTCGTTTCTTCTCCTTCTCCTTTCCGCCTATTCCATTCAGACTGTATCCCCTTCTCCATCACCAGACACTGACATGGTCTTCCGTGTGTAGAAATAAGCTTGTCCTCCTTCACTGCCCAGAAGCAATGGCTAGTCCTTGGCTTCATCCCAATGGCCTGGACTTTCGTGTGCCCGACTGAGATCATCGCCTTCAGCGACAGGATCAACGACTTCAAGGCCCGCAACACCTCCGTCGTCTTCGCCAGCACCGATTCCGAATACAGCTTGCTGGCATGGACCAACGCTAGCAGGCGCGACGGCGGACTGGGACCCATCAACATCCCGCTGTTGAGCGACAAGAACCATGCCATCAGCAAGGACTACGGCGTTCTGCTCGAGGAGGAGGGCATCGCCCTCAGGGGTCTGTTCCTGATCGACCCCAACGGCGTTGTACGACAGATCACCGTCAATGACCTCCCCGTCGGCCGTAGCGTAGACGAGACCCTCCGCCTCATCGACGCCTTCCAGTTCACCGACAAGTACGGCGAGGTCTGCCCTGCCAACTGGAACCCCGGAGACGAGACCATCAAGGCGACCCCCGAGGGCATCAAGGCCTACCATTCCAAGGTGGATGCTAAGATGAACGGCGCATAAGGAAATGGAGAGAAGAAGAGCCATCTCGCTAGACCAATGTCAATAATGTAATACCAAGCAATCAAGAGTACAGCTGGGGATTGGGAGTCCTGGAGACAACAGAAGATTTCATAGACGCGTCGCATTTAGCGAGAGGAGCAACAGCACGTTTGACCCGGCGAGTACAGCGTACGATACCTGTTTCGTTTCTTTTCCCATGCTTCCCTCTATCGGCCTTGGCGTGGCGAGGGCCTCCATGTACAGTTGCTTTGAGGATCATATTTGGCATGCCGTGTACCGGTATTCGGCCGCTTTACGATGCGGCGTCCAGCTGGAACCTTTTGGCTTCCGCTTCATGTACTGCCCATAGCTCTGTACACTCTGTCAATATAGATGAGCGTGTATCGTCCTCCATCTCGTTCCAGAATTGTTGAATGTGCTGTTTACATGCGGGTATCTGCGGGTACCTGCGTGTACCTGCGTAAGGGCCAAGCCGTCCACTGCTAGCTTTTGTTCCAAGGTTCATTACCGACGTCACGGCTGGGAACTAGTCTAGTATATAACTTGCAGAGGCGAGACCGCAGTTGCGCGGGGCGCGGGGCGCGGTTGTGGCTTTCCCTTTCGGGAGTCGGCGCTTGGCAATATCTCCGACTGCACCTCAGCGAAGTTTGAGAAAGCCTGACCAACAAACGTCGCTCCCACATTCTTCAGCAGTCCGTCGTTCTTACTGATCGCAATAGAGGGTACCGTTTAACTACTAGGGAATTATGGATGGATTGTTCTCGTCTTTATCTCGAAACCTCAAACCGCCACGCTCCATGATTGAACCAACCTGAGCTAGTGCACCTCATCCGCTCCCCTCCATCTCCCAAGAGTGCCCAGCTACCATGGAACGAAGCACCTATACCTCTCGGGCGCAGGCTTTGTATACTTATGAACCCAACTCCGACAAAGGCATTCAACCCATCTCTCTCCATCCCGGTTCGAGACCACCGGGACCCCTGGAACGCCAAACTCTCTTTGATGACTCTGGCACCGAGAGCAGGTTTTCCTCTGTTAACCACAGCGGCGATCAATTTACACCTCCGGCTCCGTATATAGCGAATCCATCAAAGTCGGGTGTGCCCATTGCGGAGGTCCTCAACCATGGCGCCTCCTCATCATCGCTGTTCAGCCGTCCTGGCGTGACAGCTGAGCAGCAGCTGCGCCATTCAGCAGTACCGCCAACCTTCAGCGGTCGGTTGACTGATATTCTCATTGACCCAACCAAATCATCATCATCATCATCTTCATCCCATAACCTTCATCAAGACAAGCGAAGAAAGTTGAACGATGGCTTGGAAGCGAACGCACCAGGGAACATTATATCCCCGGTCACTCCATCCATTGTGTCCGGTAATCCTCTGCTTGGTAGTCTAGAGAACAACTCTCTTACGCTGCCAAAGCCGACAACCCGTCCCGTGAAGAGCAAAGCTAGGCGACAACGCATACCACCACTTCTCCAAGGCCTTCACCAACCACCCCCTCTGCCGCCGGAGGGGCGGTTGTTTCCACCTATCACTGGCGAGGGGGGAGGTTTCGGAGCTGGGATTGGTGGCGGCGACGGGCTAGAATTTCGGCGAGTAACAGAAAAGAGCACAAGCCAGAGTCGAGACGAGGTTCACGAATCTTCGGACATTGCTGTGTCCGAGAAAGAGAAGGGAAAGGCAAACTACGTCAAGGTGGACAAGCGGACTCCAGCTACTCCTCAGTCACGAGTGGCGGGCCCGAATGGGACCCCGAAGGAGAACATCGATGCTGATGCAGTAGCCACCGGCGAGGCTAAGGAGACCAGGAAACGAAACAAGTGGACTGCACAGGAGACCAAAGATCTCCTCACCGGGGTAAGTTTGTTCGGAGTTGGGAAATGGAAGAAGATCCTGGATTGTGAGGATTTCCATTTCAACAACCGTACTGCCGTGGACTTGAAGGACCGGTTTCGTACCTGCTGCCCTGAAGGTGGCCTCAAAGCTACCAGGAAGAGTCGAGCCAAAGGCGCGCGGATGGGCAAGGTCGGAACTGACCGCGTGTCTCCTTCGACTACTTCCCGCAGCATATGTGAAGACATGTCTTCCGGTGAGGCTTTCAGGAGCGAGGGTGTGCGTACCAGGAAACCCAGAGACGGCACTGACCGAGTTAGCGTGGCAGAGCTGGAAGAGATGGGTATTCGCGGACCGTTCATCAGAGCGGAACGCCGAAAACATCGCCACTTTACCGCAGAAGATGATGAGAATCTGCTCAAGGGATTTCGAAAATGGAAAGGCAAATGGCATCTCATCAGAGATGACGAAGAGCTTGGGTTTTCTGGGCGTCATGCGACGGATCTGCGTGACCGATTCCGTGTACGGTATCCAGAAGAGTATGCGGAGGCCGGGAAAAAGTTGAAAGAGAGGGAAAAGCTGCTTCTCGATAAGAAGTTGACAGACTCTAAGGACGAGTCGGCCAACGGTACTGTGAGTATAAGCGGGTCTTCGAGCAGGATCGCACAGGAACATGGAGAACCCCGGGAGCCAGGATCGGGGCAAGTCACGGCGACAACAGCCGAATCTCAAGAATGGGATTCGCAACCCCGTCCGTACCTCCAACCCGACACATTCCCCGGCCCCCTAGATGACTTGGGGGACATATTCTCCGAAAACGACACGCACGACAGTCACAGTCCCATTGTTCTCAGCCGCACTATCCTCGATTCCAACCCAACAAACAATAAGGGATCTCCTGCCGCCGCATTACCCAGTTCCAGCGCTGCCTTTGCTCAGCGGGTTGGCCCAGTCATGGACGAGACTGCGGCGAGTTGGATCCACAGTTCGGATGGCCAGCATATTGACCCCCGCGCCTTGAACCTACCGATGCTTCAGAAAAGCCATAGTTCAGCCAAAAATTACCCACTCCCTTCAATTACGTCGTCATTGTCGACTGGACCCTTACAGCCGACTTCCTCATACTCTCTAAGCGGTGATATGTCTCGCAAGGCTGCTGTCCAACAATCCCGGAACCAGCCCAGCATGACGATGAAACCCTCCGTTGCCACTCCGTCGAATGTGAGATTCCCTTCCCTTGATGGATGCACGACTAAGAAGATATCCTCTGGCAACACCTTGCAGAGGCAACGTTGTCTCCCTCACGAACAGTCGCTTTCGTCGCATCCCACTCTTCCCACCCTTGTGGTTCCGCCGGTGCCCAGCTCCAGTGCCAGGAACGCAACGCACAACTTGCCTCGGCCAGCGGACCTGCTCTCCATGGTTGATGGGGATGGACTCATGCGAGAGGAGCAAATGCCCTCCATCTCGCAGACCTCCAACGACGTTGGCCTTCTAGGGACCAACTTTGCACCGACAATGCGTATGAACACGCTCGGAATGGACTTGCAAGGCCCAGGCATGGAGCAGGTGTCTGTACCCCTCTCCCAGCCCGGCGGCACGGCAGTTCATGGGTTAGAGTGGTCCACCTTGAGACCCGTTTATCCCGCTCAAGGAACCATTGCTGGTGGTTGTTCTATTGTAGGGAACGGGTTGCGACGTGAGCGCCCTCCAGGACGCGAGGGGTCTGGCAATCCAGGTTAACTTTGGGCTGCGAGGTCATCTCAAAAGAATGCATATTTGAATACTGAGGGAAGCACGTAGGTTTTTGTGCGGATATAGCTCAAGTATTCTGGCTCAGGATGTCGGTTTCTCTCTTAACTGAAGTACCTGAAAGTTCATAGGTGAATAGCTGAATTTTCTTGGAAATTCGGAACATACCATGCATTTTCATACCGATGCCGTCAGTGTACGGCGTAAATCAATTCTCGTTTTCCCTTCTACATTCACTGTTGTATTACGTTCGAATATCGCCCGGCTTGCTGACTCCTTTGCATCCTGTGGCCCCCACATTGGCCAAACGAGCACAAGAAGGAACCAGCAACGGACCAACAAACCACGTTCGCATACTGTAAGCTCGGCGCGATACAAACGCCTAGGTTGACACTAGATCTCTGGGGGTTAGTAGCGCGTCGCTTACAGCCCTGAGCCTGAGCTGTGGATCCCCGCCATTGTGTTTCGTAAAACGCCAGCCGCACCTCAAGCCAACCTCTCGCTTTTTCGAGAGTGTCCTATGAACTCTCTCATTACGCTCCTTTTTCGCACTGCTTACACTGTCTCCCTCGCTTTGTCTGCCTCTGCCTTCCAAGGGCTTCCCTATCACCAAAAGCCTTACTACCGTTACTCGCATAACAAACAACACCCGTGCCTCGAGCTGCCACTCTCTCATGTCCACTCTGCGCCCAGACGACCGCAAGGGGCGCTCACGGTCAAAGTCGCCCGGTCGCGGACGCGAACGATCTCGCAGCAATGTACGGGCGCCTTCGCCAGGACCGCAGCACTACACCCAACCACACGGCTCATTAGCTGAACATGCTTATGGCCATGGGGGAGCTACCCCGCAGCCGCAATATGAGCTTAGGCAACCAGGACAACACCACGCGACGTGAGTAGCTATTGCGGGAGTGCACGCTTCTTCTCTTCATTCTTCCGACCTTGAGACGGCACGAACGGGGCTGAGATATGGCAACCAGACAACCGGGGAGCGAACCCATAACCATGGGCAACTATACAGACCTTCCTCCAGACCAGCGTCCGGCATATATACAACAAGCGCAAGCAGCGGCCCATTACCAGTATACTGCGACGGCGGAAAGAGGGCCTGTTTCGCCAGGCATATCATATGCGCAACCGAACATACAGTATGCGACGACCGGTGGACAGTACGCGTATACACCCGCTCCCGCTACCCAAGGTGGACCTACGCGAAATCCCTCCGCGAGCGGAGGCTTTCAGTACGCGGCCCCTCCCGACAAGATTACCTTCACCGCGAAGCCAGTCGTTCCCACAGCTCAGGCGCCTCCGCCCGTACGCCATGCACCTACCGCCAGCCAGTCATCTGCGAGTCAGCATTCGCAACTGCAACCGCAATCGCAATCGCAGCCGCAGCAACAGTACTACACTTCAATGCCTGCGCCGCCACCGCCGCCTCCTCAACCTACTCAACAGCAGTATCCTCCCCCTCCCCCTGGACCGTACCCCGGACACTCCGAACACCATCGTACGCCTTCGCACGGCGGACACCCAAGCGCATACAATGGCCATCACGTCGTCGAGGTTACTCCTCAAGGAGGAGGGAAGCTCAACGCTCCGCCTTCGCCTGGGTTACGTCCACATAGTCATTCGGTCAGCGGTGGGCGGCCCGATAACTTGACGAACCGGATGGAGAGGCTGTCAGTCAGCGGAAACAGGCCGGATATACAGACTCTGGTTCCAGGCGGATATCATGGCGGTGGTGAAGGCAGCCTTCCTCCTCCTAGTCCCATGCTGGAGGCATATCACGGTGTCTATCAGTCCATATCACCGATGCCGCATGCTTTGATGCTACCGGATGATGATATCGACCATCTTCAACCCCTTGATAGTCTCTCCCCACGTGGATCCAGCACGTCCCTGCATGGAGGAAGACGCCGTGCGCATTCGTCTGCTAGTCGACGCTCTCCTAGCCCCGCACGCAGATCCAAACACAAAGACAAGCTGGCCATGGCTGCATACGGCAGTCTTGCCGGAGCCTCAGGTCGCGACCGGGATCGCGAAAAGGAAAAGCGCGTCAAGATCTATGATGCCGAGGAGGATGCGCTCGCCCTCGTGGACGCCCTCTCCTCCCGCCCACCGGACGCGGACACGCTCATCGACATTCTGCCCATACTCTCGCACGACCAGATGATGGAGCTGCGCTCGGAATATAAACGCCACTGCAAAGTCCAGGGTCGAGGCATCAACATTGCGAAACACATCAAGCTCAAGACGAGCGGCAACTTTGGCAAAATCGCCTACGTGACGGCGCTGGGTCGCTACGAGAGCGAGGGATACTGGGCAAACTACTGGTACCAGTCCGGCAACGCGAGACGCGAGCTTCTGATCGAAGCACTCATGGGACGCCAGAACTACGAAATCCGCGAGATCAAGGATGCGTTCAAGGATAAGCGGTATGGGGATAGCTTGACGAGGTGTATGGATAAGGAGCTCAAGGCGGATAAGTTTCGAAGAGCGGTGTTGATGGCGCTCGAGGGGGAGAGGCAGGAGGAGAGCGATGTGTGGGATGTGGAGTATAGGAACCGCGATGTGGATACTTTGTACAAGGCGCTGAAGGCGAGGGAGGGCGGAGAGAGCGCAATGCTGAATATCATCGTGATGCGGAGTGATGCGCATTTGAGGGAGGTGTTGAGGACGTACGAGAGGAAGTACGGAGGGAATTTCGCGAGGGAGGCGTTGCGCAAGAGCAATAATCTTGTGGTGAGTGCATTTTCTTTGAACCATCAAGACGGTGAAGCCAAGTCACAATGAAGCGGTTGCTAATACAGTACGTTTTAGGGCGAAGTCATCGCGCACATTCTCAACGGCGTCATCAACCGCCCCTCCCGCGACGCCATGCTCCTGCACCACGCCCTCATGGACCTCATCGAGCCATCCCACTCGCCGTCGCGCTCCTCCTCCAACAAAGAATCGTCCTCAGCTAAGCACGAGCGCCAGCAGCGCTACGAACTTCTCATTTCGCGGCTCGTGAGACTGCATTGGGATCGCATGCACCTGGCCAGGGTGAAGGCGGAGTACGAGGAGAAGTATAAGAGGCTGTTGGAGGAGGATATTGAAGAGGCGACCAAGGGGGATTTTCGGGAGTTTTGTCTTGCCATTTGTCAGACTGGGCGGTAGGTGGGTGAGATCGGGTGGAGTGAAGATCCCGGATGTGATGTAGGAAAAGAAAAAATCAGGATCTGACACGATATAGTGAATGGGGTAATGGTACTTGGATAAGGGCAGGCTCGGGTTTCTTCTGTTGTTGATACATGTTGGGAACTGGTTCGGAAATCTGGCTCTTCCTTTCCGGCTTGTTCGCCAAAGATGGGATTTCGAGATGCTATGATACCTACTTGCGAATTTTTGATATTTGGCACATTCATCTTCGCCTTCCATTCGGGGTGCACAACCGTCGCGTTGTGGCTATCTAGCCACTCTGCATGATCAGCTCATACGATGGAAGAAGCATGCCGTTATTCGCTACATGCATTCTGTTCCAGCGTTCAAGGGCACGTTGGACGCTTGATCGTCTGGTCTTGGAAGGGTTTCGACCCAGAAGAAAATATGGGAGATAGATGAGGCTGAGCACTTCAAGGTATTAGCTGTTTAGCCCGAGAACTCAAGTAAAGTAGAGTATTTGTCTTACATGGACACATGTTTTGAAGACTATCTAGAGCTACGGCCTCTGTGTATTTACGTATTCTATACAGGGCGCGCGAGGCGTAGAAGCATAGAATCTGCTGTGCCGCATCAGATCAATCCTGTGTCTCCAGGGTTTCCCGCCAACCTGACCGGTTTTTTGTACCTCCCTGACGCCCCAAAAATATCCATCCTACAAGTATACAAGTAGATATGCATCCTGGACTTTTCTCCGCTGTCGGACTAAAATCAATTGTTTTACTTTCATCCTGCGGCTTCCCGTAGCCCGGGGTTTCCACTACATCGGGTCCAACAATCCACTTCCATATTCCCCAGCCATGCCCCGGTACCCCAGAAGACGAACGGCTGCTCAGATACCACTACCCACGAACCTGCAACTGCAGTCACCCCTCCTCCGCCTCCCCACCGAAATCCAACAGATAATCTTCACCTATGCTCTCACGGCGCCAGGCCCCGTCATCAACCCGGCACTTCAACAGGAGCTCGAAACGCCCGTCCGAAGCCTAGGCACCGCTCTCCCCCGCACATGCCGCAAAATCTACCACACCATTCCCTTCTTCCCCCCTGCAGCTCCGCTCTATCTATTTACCGAATTCCACTTCACTCATCTTTCCGACCTGGGCGATTTCCTGTACATGCTCCCGCGGCGCCGCCGCGCTCTCATCCGCGATGTGACTCTCTCCGATGATGTTCTGCATCGATGCTACCCGGCCGTGGAGGACTGGAAACGAGATCATTTTGGGCAGCGGTACCAGGATTACTGGGGTGGAATAACGGTGCTGAAGGGAAGGACGAAGCTGTCGGGACTGCAAGTCCTCACTCTGCAGTTTCGAGGCTGGGAAGAACCGGCCGACGACTCGTGGGACGGGGCCGGGTGGATGCGGTACAGCATAGCCATGGGCATCCGAACCGCAGTCAGGAGACTGGCGGACCTTGGGCTGCAGAGACTCCTCCTCGTGGCTGGCCGTGCCAGTGCGGGCGTGAAGCCTTGGTCCAGTGTGAACTTCGTAGGGGGATTGGAAGACATATATCGTTACCGTGGGTTTCTCGCGTTTGCGGGGGACGCGGTTGGTGGCAAAGACGGCGAACCCAGGGGGGACAAGGTGATTAGATGGACGAGGGTAGGCAACTTCCTCAATCTTGAGGTCGTCATGGAAAGATATCTCGTCCGGAACGTGGACAGGCACTGGACAGGGCCTAGTCTATCAGCGATACCCGCTGAACTCGGCTGGCCCGACCGCGGATCTCTGGCGTGGTCGACGACCTATGAGCTCGCGCGTTATAAAAGAATTACCCAGTAAGCCGAACGGGACGGAATGGAACGAAAGCAAAGTTGTGTTGTCGGGTGATACCTAGACGGACAGCGTCCACCTATCTCCAAGGAATCAATCATCAACCCCCATCGCAGTCAAATTTCAAAGTCAAAATGGAACTGGTCCTCAAGGCCCTTCCAGAGTATCCGTAGTTCGGCCACCGGACAAACAACAACGCACTCTTCCAGCCCCAACCCCCTGACCCTCTTCACCATGGCCTGGGCCACACACATTACTCGGTTATCGAGCGCAAGCTGGCTTATTAGCCCATCTCGGTCCAGTGTCAGCATTAATGACTTCAGGTTCGGAGTTCTCGTCTTCAGTGAGTCGAGTACCCTCGACCACGTGGTCTTGCTACCTCCAGCAAGGTCGTCCGCGAGATACTGCAGCCATTCGTCCGTCTGGTTTGGATGCCAGCCCAGGATGCCGTCCAAGGAGATGGAGATGTGAGCTAAGAGGGCGGAATGGTGGGGCGGGAGATGCCCGAGGAAAGAATCCAGGTTAGCAATTGTGGTGAAGTGGAAGCTGTTGTTCGTGTATAGGCACCTGGCCGCTGCATGGACGGCGTGGTAAGTCTCCTCACAGACGAGTAGCATGGGAAGCGCTGGATTTTGATGACCATCCGTCTCATTGCAGGGAGAAAGGTGGCTGGGAATCCCAGGATCAACGATCTGAGTCGGCATGGTGAGACAGAACCCATATATCATCAATTGAAGTTCGAGTGGGAGGCGGAGGAGTGGGGAGCCCAGCTGCGATTGCGTTGGGATCCGGATCGAAGCGGTGCGCGAGGCATATGAGTGCGACATCTTGGAATGAAGAGCGGAGTATCTTCAAACGGAAAGCAATTGGAGAGGGGAAATGAGATGGTCGAAATGAGGATTTGGACGTGATTCAAGACAGTGAAGAACAACAGGAGTGAGATTAGACAAGGGACGACAGGGAGAAGAACAGGGACACGATTCAACCAGCTGTACATCTTCGCATCCAACTTCTCTTTTCTTTTCTTTGTTTTTCAGCTCCATAGCTCTCGTAGCTCTGTCCAGCCCATTGTGACGTGTAGTCGCTTCGTTGAGTGGCTGCGGTGGCTGCGCCCCACCTCTAGCGCTCGCCTACAGAGAGGAGTGAAATGGCGCTCAGGAGAGCCGCTCTGATTATATCGTCTGGACCATATCTAACCCACAGAGAGCAGTTCCTGTTCTGGAGGATTTGGGAATGAAAATATAAACGTCTCATTAATCCCAACGACGCCGTATAATAGGTCTCGCCGGATCCCAGGGCCCATGAATTTCATTCTTGTATTTCTGCAGCCCTATAAGCCACCAACTGCACAGCCCCATAGTGAAATATGTTAGAGTCCCACCAAGGATGACGCCGGCGATGCAGGCTCCGCGACCGCCGCCTGTCAAAATGACGGAAAGGCCTCCACATGCAACGAGGACGAGCACGACGGTGAGAACGAGATGGCCATGCCAGGACACACTTCGGAGTCGACGGCGGAATATGGGAAAGAGACCAAACACTTCGATGGAGAACAGGGTGAGAGAGAATACGTGCGTTGTGGATGGCAGGCGAGAGGCGAGAACGGTTGATGCCATCAGGGCCGAGTTTGTGGAAATGGATGCGGGAAGGCTGTTTGAGGTTTTCAGAATATATCCAGGCAGATAGTTCGGGAAACATACTGTGCACCTGTCCCTTCGCCATAGTCAAAGAACGCAACATTCATGCACAGCAGCCATGTGCTAAGTGCCCAGATGGAGTCGCTTGTGGTTGACCTTGTGAGAGACTTCAGGATTGGGCTCAGGCCAAGCACCGCTGCATAAATGAGTAGCGCGGACTTTGCAGTCGCCACACGCTGCTGATTTCGAGGTGACAGAGACGACGTAGGATCTACATAGGGAGGTTGGTAGTCAATACTATCTGGATCAGTTGGTGTTGGAGCCGGCTCGTGAGAAGTACCAGACACGTTGGAAGCAACGGAAGATATACTGGGATGGTGAGAATGGCCCGAAGACTTCCCGCTCGTATCTGGGAGTACCAGTCCGAGACCACTGGCTTCCTCCGAAGAGTGAGATGAGCTTGGATCGGAGCTCTCGTCGACGATATTAGTCTCCCTTGAAGCCACCTCGGCAGCGCGTGCTTCTTCCTGTCCAACCCAATAATCCCACATGGCCCATCCCAGCACGGTACAGAACGTCGCCCAGCTCACAACAGAAACAGGTGATACCCGCTCTTGCGCGATCGCTACAAAACAGCAGCAGAAGATAGCGACCGAAGCAATGTGTTGCACAATGACGGTCGCATCGGCCATCAACGACCAGAACTGGTACGGCTGCAGTCGCGGGTTCCGCTGGAGGTGATCCAAGAACGTCTCCTCATCGGTATAGTTATCTGGAAATGGCTGCTTGAACCATAGAAGCTTCTTATAATGTCCCTTCTGTCGCCGCGTGGCACTTCGCGTCCGTTCGCGACGCTTTCGGGCGCTCAGTGCAGCATCGGGGGATAGGTTGCGGGCTCGATAGTAGGCATCGGCAGGAGCGAGGCGGTCGGGATCGGGCACAGCATCTAGAGAGTGCTGCTGCGATGTCGTTGAAGCCGCGGACGGCATTGAGCTTTTCTGTTGCTCAGGGTGTGGTTCCATCGGCCAGAGTCCTGATAGAGATAGATGGGTTTCGCCAAGCTCTGCCATATTCCGATTACGGAATGATCGGAATACAGTCGGGACTGGTTATTAGGAAATCTATGGTGGAGCGAAAATTTTTCCTTAAGTAGATGACTTTCCCTATACCCAGTCCGATTATATAATATATTTACATAGAGTTATACCTAGGTAGAAGCTCTATATTAATAAGCAGCTCCTTATCTGTAGGATAACCAGGCACAGTATCTTGTTTTGTACAAATAAGCCTCTCTACAGTCTATAAGTCGATAGTTACAATACCTAACCTGGGCGATACTACTACTAAATAGGGCTAGTTAGGGGTATAAGAATAAGGAAATGTATAGGCGAAACCTCAGGAAATTCCTTTACCCTAGGGTTTCCTTATTTCCTATACAAATTCGTACGGTAGCGCGGAAATTTTCCTTACGTCAATGGTTTTCCTATTTCCAATAGTTTCCTAATAACCAGTCCCGACTGTAGTTCCGAAGGAGCCGGCACTCGTGCGTAATCACTTGTAGTATAAGCATCCTAGCAGGAGACTGGCACCATCACCTCAAGATCCTAATGCAGCGTGCAGGTCTAGGAAATTTATGTGTTTCGAGATCTTCCAAAGGTTCTAGTCAGTCATGAAGCTTCAGAAAGTTCTGCACGATTCAGGGATAATGATGCAAATCATACAGCAATCAGCACATGAACGCAAAGTTAGGTCTCTCTAGGGAAATGTAAACTTTGTTGAAAGATTCTAGATGACTGGGCCCTGCATCCAGTTCAGAAACATTAAGTAGAAGATGTCTAAGATATCTTTCTCTTAACTAATTGTAAAAGAGATTCTCTAACTCCAGTGCGGTGATATGTATTACCCTTATCCAAGCCGTATACTATCTTAAGGTCGGAAAGGCTGTTACCAGTGAGGTAAGACATCGGCCAACTCGAACGTTTGGTACACCTCCTTTGGTACCTCCCTCAAACTGACGAAAACTTCCACAATCATGTATGCTCTAGCCAATACGTAGAGGGCAACGATAGGAAGCAACAGGCCAACCTCCCACACCAGCAACGGCTTAGCATTTTGTTGTTCCCGCTCGAAAGCATCAAGCTGATCGACGGTCCTTACCCGCTTTGGGGGCGCCTCTTCATCCGCCGCGACACATTCGGTCGGTTTCTTTAGTCTTAACCATATGAGATACTTGTCCCACCTGCCGAATCGCTGACGCACAGCAACAGTTTCAAAGACCCAAAAGAACACCGTGACGCATGTGAAAATCAACGCGGAAATGCGCCAGAGCATCTTTTCCTGGCGCGTTGGAAATGCGAGCTTCCATGGAATCATGTGCGTTGCTGCGTATGCCGAAGTCATACAAAACAGTGCGAACTTTTCCCACGTGCAGATATCGGGAAATCGGTCGTTCGGGAATCGTCTTAGAGGGCGCTCTGGATTATCGCAGCGTAGATTAAAGAAACGCATGACGTCGTAACCGCAGGTGAAAGACTGCTTCGCAACGAAGTCCAGGGGCGTGTGTTTGTATGGCTCAGCTGCCGCTTCTCCGGCTTCCATCAATATTTGAGCGGTAGTTGCTTCGCATGTGAGGACAATCCCTTTCTGCACGTCGGTTGGTTTGTGTGACCAGCAAACAAATGTACCAAATGTGCAGAACAATATGGCCCCGGCCGAAAGTTCGAGCGTGGTAGTGGATAGGCCAAGCACAGCACGACCAAGGAGTTGTATAACAAGCCAGCTAGCTTGCACCAACGTCATGATCTTGGCGAGGGTGTCCGCCTTCGACTTGTCCCATATGTCCTCAGCGGTAATGTTCGGAAACTGAACGTACTCCTTTTCAACCAAGTAGGCCAATTGTCGACTGTTGACGAGGAATGGGGTGCTTTCGGCTGGAGAAGGATTCCACCCATATCAGCGAAAAAAACCATGGCGGACAGTCCATATGTTGTAGCCGAGACTTCTGAAGCGCTTCACCGATCTTCGAGCTGATGCAAATTGGCCAATTGCTACCGCAAGGACGATCTCTGGCCCCACGATAGCCCAGAACATCCACTTCGCCTTCCTGCAAAATATGTCGTACTTGGAGTCGTGCGGATGGGGAATATTGAGTGATACAGCGGTCCATGTACAGAGGAAGATGGTGAGAAAAGAGGACCATATTATGTCCATCGTGCCTCTAGTATTCGGGCTGGATACCCATCCTGAGACGACTGCAGGTCCAGTGTTGTTCAGGTTCTCCATGGAGACACAAATGAGTGAGGCGCCCTAATGTAATAACACGGGTTGCTCGAAGCGTTTGCTGGAGTGCAGCTGTACAACATCGAGTTTCTAGCTATAAGATCCATTTGCAACTTGTGTATTTCGATGCTGTGCCGCAACTCTCTCGCAAAAAATAGCACAATGCAGAGTCGGTAAGTGAAACGAAAACCCGCCAGCTGCAAAGGGATCATGCCAGTGATGAACATGTAACTAGCGCTTGGGGCATTGATTGTGCTATTTCCGTGCAGTTGCAGTTTTTGGTGAGGAGTTAGATATACTATTATACGTAAATCAGGGAGGGGAGACGGTTGGCGGTTCTCTGACCCATGCCAGCAGCTCGATAGCCGCCCATGTTCAACAGCGGCTAAAACCCAGCCCCAGCGTTGCCCTCGCCTCCTCGAAGTTGAAACTTGGATCCTACGCTCTTTCCCACAAGCTTCCCGGCACTTCAACGACCACGGAAACGGCGAAACGCGGAGGTTCATATAATGTTGCCTCGCTCTAGGACCCCGATTTTGGAGTCGCAGAGTATCGGAAACGCAGACATGGCCAAGGACGCAACACTGTCGCCCACCTCCAGGAATACGGACTCATCATTCGGAAGCGCCTCGCCCATCTTGGCCAAACATAACAATGACCCGTACTGGCCCACAATTGCAACAAAGGATGAAATTCCCGGCTGGCTGAAAGATAATGACTATATAATCGGAGGACATCCAATGCCGACCTATTCCTACAAACGCTCTTTTCGACTTTGGCGCTGTCTGCACATGGAGACGATGAACATCTGGACCCACCTCATTGGCAGTGGAGCTTTCGTAGCAGCTGGTATCATTTTATACAACCATGCAGTCTCCAGATCCCTCTATCTCAGCGTTGGGGACAAGTTTGCCTTCGGAATCCAAATGACCGCGGGAGCCATTTGTTTCGCACTGAGCACCATTTTTCATACTCTACGAAGCCACTCTTACAACGTTCATCACTTCTGGGGAAGACTGGACATCTTTGGAATCTGCTTGCTCGCACTCGGAGGAGGATCATCGGCAACATATTACGCTTTCTTCTGTTACCCTAAGGTCCAACGCATATACTGGGCGCTCAATGGGTGTGCGGCACTCGGTGCGGCAGTTACCCTGTTTGACACTGGAGGAGGAGGGAATAAGATGCGAGCACTACGAGGCGGCGTCTTCGTCCTGCTTGCGATTACGGCCATGCTTCCGATATTCCATTCCATAGGAAAGCTGGGTTGGGCTCGGGCTTGTGAGCAAATCGGCGCACATTGGTACTTCTCCGAGGCATTAGTGTTGTGCACTGGAGTTTCGATGTTCGTATCGAGAATTCCTGAAAGGCTCAGCCCCGGTACTTTCGACGTGTGGGGTCACTCGCACCAGCTGCATCATATATGCGCCGTGATAGGAACTGCCCTCCATGTCGTTGCGCTGGCAACAAGCTATAGATATCGGCATCACCATCCACGATGTTAATGAATATCTCTCAATGTGGTTAGTGCACAGTGCACAGCATCCACCTCAAGATGCGATAACTTCAAACAGATCCAGTTGGGCAAACGACAAAGAATCGCGACGATACCATCTACGCCATCCGAAACAACAATTTTCAAGCCCCAAAACCCCCACCGTCTGTCCACGAAGAGGGGTTCACCAGGTACCGGCCACCACACACCAAGGTAGGGATGGCGCATCAGGCGAATAACAATGCTTCTCCCGATTATTGCTCTTCTCACCCTTTGTTGCGATCGTACCTTCAAATGATGACGTCCTATATCGATTAAAACGGCCCTTGGCGATCCCGCTAGCACGCTTCCGATGGCGCCCCAATAATAGTCGAATCGTACGCAGCATGTATGGCGTTTCAATGGAGATTCCGAATCTCTTTGAACCCCTTGGACCTGCGGCCGGCTCATTCTCAACACCGCACCGCCGAGTTCACGCCTCCCCAATCATTTCATCGAGCCTTCGCAATATAATGGGCCTCGAATATGTCTTTGTGTATGGCAATTCTAAGACCGTGTCCGAGTCCTTTCAACACCCAACAATGCTGATCATGTAGTGTAGACACCTCAAGTACACCATCCCACCAGCAGTCGCGCTAACTCTCCTGTACCGGCCATTGCTCACCAAGATGGACATCTATAAGCTTGGATTTCTTATCAGCGTACGTGATCTCACATGCCGGTTGTTATCGTCGCTCACATGCCAGGTCGCCGTGATATCAACATTACCATGGGACTCGTATCTGATTCGAAAGAACATCTGGAGCTATCCAAGCCATGTCATTGTTGGCCAGACGTTCTTCAAGATCCCGGTGGAGGAGATCTTCTTCTTCATTGTACAAACTTACAACACCTCACTTTTTTATCTGATTCTCAGCAAACCGACATATCAACCTGTGCTCCTCACGGCCGTGAGGGGTGATGGTCATCCAAACGGCGTGCTGAATCCGGAATGGCGGAATTACCGGGTGGCTGGTCAGTTAGTCTTGGTGGGTATCATTGGCTGGGGCTGGTGCATGGTCCTTTCTGCAGGGCGTGCTACCTATGCCGGTCTAATCATCATTTGGGCAGTTCCATTTCTGGTGTTCTTATGGTAGGGAAACCAGACAAAGTACGCCCACTTCTGCGTCACACTAATCATGGCTGTAGGACTCTTGCGTATCAGTTCATCATCAGCTTACCCCTCTCGAATACACTCGCACCCATTATGCTGCCTACTGTCTACCTTTGGATGGTGGATACTCTAGCCTTGCAACGGGGTACGTGGGTAATAAACCCGGGCACTAAAATGGGAGTCCATCTCTGGGACGGCCTGGAGATAGAAGAGGCGCTTTTCTTCCTCTTGACCAACGTGGTCATAGTGTTCGGTCAGATCGCCTTCGACAGTGCCTTGTCAATTCTCAGCGCCTTCCCCGATCTGTTTCCAGACTCTCCGCCACTGCCATCGCCTGCATTTCTGATGCGGGCCTCGCTGATGCCCGCGTCAAGGTTCGACGAGAACCAAATAGCAGGCTTGCGAGAAGCTGTCCAGCGTCTCGAGAAGAAAAGTCGCAGCTTCTATGTCGCGAGTTCAGCTTTCCAAAGTCAGATCCGTACTGACTTGATTTTGCTCTACTCGTTCTGCAGAGTTGCAGATGACCTTGTGGATGATGCCCGCAACCCAACTGAAGCCCGCACTTGGATTGCGAGGTTGCAAGAGTTTCTCGAACGGGCATATGATGGAAACAGCGAGCAAGCTGCCACGTCCAACTTTATTCGAACGACTTTTCCGAAGGAGACGCAGGCGGCGCTCATCCAAGTGCCCATTAAGAAACTCTCCCGTCAACCCCTGGAAGACCTGCTGCGTGGGTTCGAGATGGACATGTGCTTCTGCCAAGATAAGGACGGCCCCATTCTTGTCGAATCGGACCTGGATATCTATGCGCATCGTGTCGCTGGGACGGTCGCAAACATGTGCTTGGAGCTCATTTTATATGATTACGACACACACGTGAAAGGGGAGGACCGACAGCGTATTATTGAAGCCGGCGATCGCATGGGGGTTGCCCTTCAGTGCGTCAACATCGCTCGGGACATCGCTGTCGATGCGAGCATGGGCCGTGTTTACATCCCGCGCAGTTGGCTTAAGAAAGAAGGCCTCAGTGCGAGCTCGATATTACACAATCCGCATAGGCCAGTTGTGGAGAAGCTCCGGAGCCAGTTACTCAAGAAAGCCTTTGCCCTGCACAAAGGTGCCAAAGACGCAATTGAGGAGCTGCCTGTAGAAGCACGAGGGCCCCGTCGTGTGGCTGTGGAGAGCTACATGGAAATCGGGCGGGTGCTTAGGCGGGAAGGGTACGTGGTCAAGGCGGGCAGAGCCACGGTCCCGAAGCTGAGAAGGTTGCGCGTCGCTTGGAAGTCTCTGAGGTCCCAATGATACAAGTCTTGGGCGGTTTGCAGTGAGTTCGGAAGCCGGAGTGGTGCTCTGTACCTCTTAAGGACGACGAGGTGCTCATGCAGCATTTATTAGGCTTTTTGATAGACCAGGTTACTGATCGAGATTAAAGCAAGCCAAACACTGCCTTAATCTGTGGGAATTTCCGCTCCGTCTTTTGGTGGCGCTATGTAGGTCCTAGTAGTTGGAACGCCCTTTGGTCTTGGAAACATCCACCTGCACCACATTCACCATAGAAGTGGAGTGTTTGCATTATTTTATGTGAGCATCGATCTAAATTGGACTGACGCCGATGGTGAGTCTGTGCACAGACCAAGGCTTCATTCGATCTTATGACACTTTGTCCGACGTCACCATTATTATTTGTGGAACCACTTCGAAGTTGGTCTAGATGGTATGGCAGGCATTTTCGCATAGACTTCCCTGTGGCCACACCATGTATATGTGGTTCCCGTTTCGCGACTCGGCTCTCGTCCGAGATGCTCATCGAGCTGGAGGCACAAATCCCAGAGTGCGAGATGGGCCAGGACCCGTCACCCAGTGTTATCATTGTTGGTGCTGGAGCGGGAGGTTGTGCGACCGCAGCCCGCCTTTCAAAATGTGGCTGGCATGTCACGGTGATCGAGAAGAACGATTTCACAGGCGGCAGGTGCTCATTGATATACAAGGATGGATACGTGAGTATCAAGTGATACGGACAGAACCTTACGCCTACTAATGACATCAAGCGATTTGATCAAGGACCAAGTTTACTCCTTCTTCCCCAGATATTTCACGAGACATTCCGTGATCTGGGAACTACCATGGAAGATGAGGGTATCCAATTGATCAAATGCGACTCTAATTACAAGGTCCATTTCCACGACAACGCCTCCTTCACTCTCTCGACAGATTTGGCCAGAATGAAAGTCGAGGTTGAGAGATACGAAGGCAAAGGCGGCTTTGACCGTTATCTCAGTTTCCTCAAGGAGTCCCATCAACACTACGAACAATCCGTCATTCACGTCTTGCACAAGAATTTCTTCAACTTTTGGAGCATGTTTAGACACCGCTTTCTGCCGCACTTGCTAGCCCTGCACGTGTTTGAGAGCGTCTACGGACGAGCCAGCAAATATTTCTGGACGGAAAGATTAAGAAGAGTTTTCACCTTTGCGAGCATGTATATGGGGATGAGCCCTTTCGATGCCCCCGGCACGTATAGTCTGCTACAGTATACGGAACTAGCAGAGGGGATTTGGTATCCGAAAGGCGGCTTTCATCAGGTAGGTAGTGATCATCTTCCGCTTCCCGGGTCTCCCATCCTCCCGTCCAATCGAATGTGGTATGCTAAGTCGGAGCAGGTTGTCGAAGCGCTCGTCAAAATTGGCAAGCGCGAGGGCGTCGATTTCCGCCTAAATACCGCGGTCTCAAAGATGCTATTGTTAGACGGCCAGAGCCGCGTCGATGGGGTCTTGTTGGACAACTGCGAGGAACTGCGAGCAGATGTCGTTATCTGCAACGCGGATCTAATATACGCCTACAATAACCTCCTCCCCTCGACATCGTACGCGCTGTCGTTGGCGAAGCGCGAGACCTCCTGCTCCAGCATATCCTTCTACTGGGGCCTGGACACCCAGTTCCACGAGCTCTCTGCTCATAATATCTTCCTTGCTGAGTACTACAAGGAAAGCTTCGACAGTATTTTCAAAGCCAAGTTGATCCCGGATGAGCCGAGCTTCTACGTCAATGTACCATCACGCCTCGATCCCAATGCCGCCCCGACCGGAGCAGACGCAGTCACTGTCCTTGTGCCAGTCGGACATATGCTTGACGCTTCGAACACTCACAGGGGAATGTCAGGCGGTAAAGGTGGTTCACAGAGCAGTCAAGACTGGGGACGTATGGTTTCCGCAGCTCGAGATACAGTTCTCAAAACTCTGGAGGCACGTCTGGGAATATCTCTGGGCCCTCACATCGTCAGCGAGACGATCAACACTCCTCCGTCCTGGAGGGAGAGATTTAATCTAGACCGTGGCGCTATTCTTGGCCTTTCGCACTCTTTCTTCAATGTCTTGTCCTTCCGACCTAAGACCCAACATCCCAAGATTAAGAACATGTATTTCGTGGGTGCAAGCACCCACCCTGGTACTGGCGTGCCCATCGTACTCGCAGGTGCCAAACTTGTGAGCGAACAGGTGTTGCGCCATTGGAACAAGAATGTGCCATGGGAGGCAAGCGAAGATGTTCCAGACAATGTCAGTCAGTTAGACAAAACGCAGTGGATTCCGTGGCTTGAATGGTGGAATTGGCTCACTGCGCTTTTCTTGATTGTTTTGGCATGGACGCTGAGTGTCGCCTTTGCAGAGTGGGCTCCGAGTGTGGTGGAGTGGGCTGGGGATTGGTGAGTTCGTTTCAATCCTCTGATTTGATCAGATCATGTTTCTGAAACGGCGGAATATTCTCAAGCGGTTATAGAGCAAGGGGTCCAATTCTATTAACGTTCTGATAGTGTGGGGTGGATTTCTTGATTCATTTTCGAGTCAAGCGCACTTCACCATGGAACCCGTGTTCCCCAGTGTAGATGTGAGGAGGAACCATGAGGTTGAGGATTTGGAGATGATTGCTCGAGAACTAGTGGAGTCTGAATGTTACTATCAGAGCGTTATATGGGTTACCCAACTTCTAGCGACATATCTTGAGCGAAATTGCATTCACTGCATAGTGCAGCTCCAACCGAGCGTCTGGCTACGCGTCCGGTGGACTAACATGCCGGATTCTTGTGTTCGGCCAACCCCAGCCTCCACGGGAGGGAATTATAGCTCACATCAACCGTTGGATCGACGCCCTGGTACAAGTATCTCATCTTACACGGATCAATGGACAGTGTCTGGTCATGACTTGTTCTGATGAGCTCGCCATGGCTGATGCTCTTGGTCCATTGTTTACCCGTAAACTTGACGTTGCTAGCGCCGAGGAAGGGGTTGCTTTCCTTATCCGCAAGTGGTTTCCAGGGGCCGGCAATATCTGTCGATGTCCACGAACGGAAATAGCGACCCGTGCTGCCGATGCATTCCACGAGAAGCAGATATTTCCCACTAGCGTACCTGTAGATGTTCGACGCTTCAAACATGTCTTCCTTTCTCTTCTCTTCCATGGCGATGACGGGCTCGCTCATGCCGTTGGGGAACTGGGAAACAGGCGTCTGGGAGCGGTAGAGACGTCCATTATCATCCGAGGAGAAGAGATGACAGTTCTTGTCGTCGCAAATGACCCACATATCCACCCAGTATCCACCAGTAAGCCGATCTTCGATTGTCTTTGGTGTGCCGTTATAGAAGGTCTTCGGCGCAGTCCATCCCTTGGGGTTGCTGATGTCCGGGTTCGTTGAGTATGCTGCATTCCCGTTTTGGTAGACGAGATACCATAGCTTCTGAGGTGCGAAGTAGAATACTTCAGGCGCTGCGCGATATCCAGTGCCAATGCTGGATTGGTCCAGATAGTAGAATGGGGCTTTGCCAGCGTCCTTGAAGTTGGTGAAGTTGAAGTACACTAGATTGTATCCCTCATCTTTGGCAGTGCTTGCGAAGACATGGTACACATTGTCTTTCAGGATGATCGAGGGATCTTTGATGCCGGCAATTCCGCGACCGTCATTCTTGGGGCCGACAAGAGCATCCGTTGAGGTCCACTCGAACTTGCTGGGGAAGACCGACGCCTGCCTGGAATCGAGGAAATCGGCCGCCTTGGGCAGTGCCAGCCCTGGGACGACGGCCGCACCAAGTAGCGCAAGGTGCTTGAGGTTTGTCATGTTGCAAGGAATGAGCTCCCGGTTGAGCCGTATCTGTCCCTGGGACCATTCTGTCCATGATATTTAAAGGTTCTGAGACAAGGGGAGACGTCGTGAGAGTTGTATGCCGAAATTTGAAGCCGTCGACCCAGGCCCAGGCACCAAAATGATACTCCATATATTGCGCAATAAGTGCTCGGTTGTTTCAGCCAACTCTGTTCTGTTCTCCGTCAAAGCCATGGATATTAACAGGGAGGGGCATCTTCAGATCTGTTGATCTGCGGCTCGGTTCCAGGAGAAGAGACGGTGGTTAATATGAGGAATTGATGATTCCGGGTTTATGCTTAATGACTTCCCTCGCTCTCAGGAGGTCGAATAGCCTTCCACCAATAGGATTCTCAGGAGTTCTACTGACGAGGCAAACGAACCAAGATTTTAAGTTCTCGAATATCGACTGGAACGAGATTGTTCGGACGTTCTTAGGTGAAACTACTGGCATATTTGGTCTTCATCACTATGCGCTGCGTCGTTGGATCAACTTAGTCCTAGAGCGACGCAATACGAGGTATGGTTGAGCTCTAGGTATCGATTATTCCCCTATGCGTCCTAGACGGTCAACCTGAACAGTAGAATAAGATTAGTAGCATTATTTTCACACTATGGTCGAACTTCTAAAGTGCGACAAACTCGGAACTCCTCACAATCTCGGCCTTTCTGTTTATCTTTAGAGGAAACGACGTTCAATGCCAAATCGAATCTACCGAAATTGGCGCAACACGATAGCGACAATGATTGACTATCAGGGTTCATGCGACAGCGTGAAGGGAAGTTTGGATTGAAAACAATCTTAAGATACAGCTGATAGATTGTTAGGTTGTAGAAGCGGCTTCCCTAGGTGATTTGAACCGGTTCTCCGGCGAGAAGCCAGGGGTATCGGATTTCGCCACATATGATGGGAGAAACCTCTACGCCCTACAGTGTTTTATGCCAGACGCATAATAGACGATCCGAACAGACCTAATCAGCATCTTTGGCCAAGCATTACCTTCCTCGAACATACGATTACACATTTCAAGCATTATAGGCGGTACAACAGTCTTGCCTTGTGTCCCAGCGTGAGATTCACACTTTTGGTATACGTCGAGCAGCCTTCCTGCGTTAGTTGAGCCGGCTTTTATAGCATCCATTTTCAACAGGGTGTCGAATCCGTCTAACAAATGTGTGCGAAAGTAGCACCGAACGAGTTAATCATCTTGCGACTTTCGAAGCCATCGTATGAATCCGATGTGGTTGTGCCATACGTATGGAGCGTGGTGAGGCTCTCTGAAAAGGACTGGTGTTGGTCAAAATTCGTTTGCAATAACTGTACGCCAGGTACGGACTTGAGGGACGATGATTTCCTCGAGGTGGTAATAATGCATGACCCACAATACGAAGCTGTAGACATGTATATCTCCAATTTGATTCTACACTGACCCTAGGCTGCTTCGTAATCGGATCCTACAATATCTAAAATGCGAATCCGCTGTTCGCTTAGAACAAGGTACGATTCCCTGGAAGAACATCTAGCCCTGTGATCACGTTAGATTGCGCACACCAGCGGAAGCTGTTGAAGACTTACATCCGTCGACATCTTCATCTACAACCCGCGGTACAGTGCATTTCATTGCCTCCTCTGTGCTTTGTACCTCTAGAACATTACAGGTATCTCCCGTGCAGCGGGCATCCATGGCACGTTGCAGAGAATCGCCTTTCCAACCAAAGACGTAGTCGCCATGATTCGAATATCCATGACTTCTACTATTAGCAATGTGGAGGTACCAATCGAGAAACCCATAACTCACGTGTCGCCGGTGCTCCAGACAAAAGGTTGGGAGCCATCCTCAGGCCATAAATCTTTGTGATTGAATTGTCGTGTCTGTCCCATCTGTCAGCGAATAACAGCAATCTTGGCCATTGGTAATGAAAGAATCACAACTCACATCCCACTGTACCTCGTACATCACTTGTGGTATCACCACAGGATGGCTTGGGGGACAGGTTCCCGTTGGCCCGACATCGTTCGCCTTGGCCCCTATTGCATACGCAACATGGCTCATATGGTCTGGACTATCAAGGTTGACGCCATCCCAGCACGTAGGGAATGTGACAACGGTCCGTATCCCACCTTCGCAAAATCCGGTAGGCATCGACTGCGCGTCCGGCGCTCCGCAGTTGATGTGACTCATCTCACCCTCTGCTGGCATGCAGCGATGGCAAACCTTTCTTTCTGGTCCGGGACCTGTTCCAGCTGCATCGCCGACGAGCATTCGGAACCCGGGTTTGAAAGCCGTCACTTGCGTCTTGTTTGTAGCACCGCCCTGCGGGATATAATACACCGTGATTCCCCCGTTGCCTTTCAGATACAATCCTGGAGCTTGGGGGACGCGTTTGAAGGTACCGTTGCGGGCACGAAAATAGAGAACAGCCGTCCAGTAGTTTGAAAAGTCTTCCGAAAACGTGCAGCTTGTACAAGTGGAGAGCGAGGGGAGGTCGTGTGCTGGGTGGACCATCGATGGCCTCAGAGAATTACCGCCAACGAGTTGGTGAAGATGTGGAGAAGGCACCATCCCCGGGTTGACCAGTGGGTCAATGCGGTCGTGAACGAGCTGCGAGCATTGGAATCGAAGCATGGGGTACAAGGCATTCTGACCGTGGCTATTCTCCGCAAGGAGAGCCAACAGGAATACTTTCCACAGCATGACTGGTGGCTTGAGGCTGCTGAAGCTTGCGGACGCGTTCAGTGAATTAGTCCATTCGAAGGGGATATAAGGTCCCACCGTTGTCGAGAACGCGCCCCTCCTTGATGCATATGTGGGGCCTTGTTCTTCGAACGGGACAATGAATCCTATATTATTTTCATACCGTTTCTTATCAGCTGCAGTTCGCGAAGCATAACGATCCAGGTGGCCGGTATAAGTTGTCATCAAGACGAGTAAGCGGGGCTCGGGAATTCTTCTCAGAAGTTTGCGGCCAGGATTAGGAAGATTTAGCAATGAGAGCCCCATAATCACAGCATCCCCGAAACGACTTACGCGCGTATCGCTTCTCGACTACTATAGATCAATACGCATGGTCTGACCAAAAGGAGTGAAAAAGCATTCTACCTATGTAATAAGGCATCTGATTCACGCCTTTCTCTCTAGTTCAGAAACCAGCCAATCCTCTCCTGCGGGATATCAGGAGCGTAATGCTGGCACTTCCAGGTGTACCATATCTGTCTCTCCACCCAGCACATGTTTTGATTTTCCCGGACGAGGCTTATGAGACGTGCTTCCGAAAAAGAGGGTTAGCTGGCAAATTTGCTTAGTGGAGGCCGTGTAAGGGTACCCAGGCTGCGAAGCTTGACGAAGAAATTTTCAAGGTGCCTTAGAGATGGACGCTGAACTGATGTTAAAGGAGAGGCTTTATATACCGCATGCTCAAGTTTATCGGGCACTGGACGGCCGAGCATCTAACTAGAGACGACGTGGCCTACCATTGCTTGCGCAGAGATCATCCGGCAGAGGAACTGGATCACTATATGGTAGCACTGCAGCCTCGAACTGCACGCTTGCGCGGGGACGCGAGGGTCCGGCCAGGCGGGGATTGGGGCACCGAGGGGACGGGAGGGGAGGCGGAGGGGGTTTCGTTCGTTTGCGGTACTTGTAGTCAATCTTATCATGCCAATTGCGAGTTGCCTATTGATTTGACTTTCGGTTCCGGTCGTTTTGGGTTGGAGTTCACATCGGGGGGATGGCTCGGATCTATTGTATGCGTTAATCCGCAACTCCTTAGCATTTAGCGGTGCATCTTAGTACTTACCTAAAAATATATAGAGCCTTAGATAATAACTAAACTACGCAAGAACTCTATATATTACAATTTAATGCGTTAAATTAAAGCTAAAGCTGCAGTAAGTATAGCCTAATTTAGCAATTTTATAGTATAGCAGTTCTAACTATAAAAGTAATAGCTTGCCTATATAGAATTTCTGCCCTACCTACAATAACTAAGCACCTTTTTCTACCTGTTATAAGCACCTTGTTAGATTTGATGGTATCTGAAGATGTCACGGTGACAGAAAGGTTGATTGAAGATAGGTTGACTGATTGTATTCAGGTGTGTGCTTGTGTGGGTGAGGCTGGGCCTGACACCGGTTTTGATGTTCCTTCTCTGGGCACCAAGGCTGCATAGGGCACTAGCCACTGCAGAATCACTAGCCACATATCCTCAGACAGTATCGGTACATACAGTTTCTCCCAGTCCTCCTCTCCAGTCCCAGATAGGATATCCATAAACTGGCTTACCATCTGACATGCACGCTGTGAGTGGAACTTACGATTCCATTTTGTCTGGAGCTCTGCCTGGCGGTTGACAAAACGGGACACCCATTTCTCGCCGACTGGCTGAGGAGGAGATTCTTGGCCATGTACGGTGAGTAGATTGTCTGCCATTCATCGTACGTCGATAATCGGAGGTGGAAATCCGCATCGGTCGAGGTCTAGGATCCAATCTACTAGGGCCTGCTCCTCTGTAGGGTTGTCAGATGGTAAGCCAGTTTATGGACATCCCATCTGGGACTGGAGAGGAGGACTAGGAGAAGGTATCTGTACCGGTACTATCTGAGGACATGTGGCTAGTGATTCTGCAGTGGCTAGTGCCCTGCACAGCCTTGGTGCCCAGAGAAGGAACATCAAAACCGGTGTCAGGCCTCAGCCTCACACACACAGGAGCACACACCTGAATACAATCAGTCAACCCATCTTCATTCAATCTTTCTGTCACCGTGACATCTTCAGATACCATCAAATCTGACAACTAATGGGAGCTTATGATTGCAAGACGACAGTGTTATTCATGATAGTGTCGATAACAAGTATTTTTTAGCTATCCGCCCTACCCCCTCATACTAACATCAGAGGGAGCACAGCTACCATCATGAGGAAGTAGTTGAAGCATGGCGGCATATTCCAATCTATCGTTAGCGTCCTGCTTGTTTGTGTTCTCATCCTGCAGTTGCACGATAGTCTCCTTAAGTTCGCTGATTTTTGCCTCAAGCTTGCGAAGTATCCTTAATAAATCCTTCTTGCTACTGTACTGATCTGCATGGAACAGCTGAAGATTGATATATGCTCGTCGATATTTGGCTTGGAGGAGGACAGCTTGCTGGTCTTTGGCACTAACTTCATTGAGTAAATGTCGGGAGGACGAGGCAAAGACGCAGCAACGGTCGCACTGTTTAGCCTAGAAAACGAATTAGTGGACAGTATACAGTCATATTTCATATATTCAGATTTGCCGCACGCTCAAGTTCGTCCATCTTCGCTTTGTTTTTGGGTTCCGGTCTGTGTAGTAGAGGTTAGGGGGGAGGGGGGACGACCTGTTCATCTATCCCTCAAGGACTAGGAACGTTAGACTATATAAGTTAGCTGCTAGCCTGGTATTAGAATGCATGCGGCATAGATGCTTCAGATTAAGCGCTGAGGCTTTTCTGGTATAGAAGGATGCCTTAGATCTGTGATCGGCTCCCGTTGCTAAACGCTGCACCTTCTGTTTAAAACCATTTATGGGAAACAAGGTGAGGTTATAACACTGCACAGCCATGCATGCGGCATTAAGCGCTGAGGTTTGTGAAAGGCGCAGCATTTCCAGTGGGCTCTCTATATAGCTTCCAATTATTGCTAGGACTAAGGATACCGATGTAATTAATTTTTCAGCCCGTATCGATGATGAGACAGCTTATCAAGCCTACTTTCATCGGGCTGGAATTCGCCGTTGAGAAAATCAATACTGTGGCTACTCTCTCGGATTGCACGCCGTGCATACCTATAGAGACAGGCAAACCTCTCTGGAACGACCAGTTCCGGTTACAGTCGCTAGCCTGAGCAGTCGCTGCTTTAGCCTGAGCTGAAGGTGAGTCGCTCCGAGAGACGCCTGATCTGAGCCTGAGTACATATTGGAAAGGTCCAAAATTGGACCTGCACAGCCCCTGAGCATGAATGAAGGGGCCTGTTTAGGGCACTCGACACTCGGCTATACTTTCCTAGTCACGTGCAGCTATGTTTCGGCCAAGGTTGCTGCCTTCGGCTAAGCCACCTCCATCAACCATCCGTCTCTCGTCGCCCAAACCTCACCTTCTCTTACTACCATCAACGTATTCAAAGCCTTGCAGAGGTAAGAAGGCAGTGGAGTTTATGACCTATGTCTTACTTTTGTACGCACCCTCGACGTTTATCCAGATCATTAGTAAATATAGCTAGGTCCTGGTTGTTTCCCTCTATGTTCGACAGTACAGCAAAAACTGACATGTTGGGTAGGACTCGAGCCATGTCTGGGTGGCAGAAATCAGCCTACATCTCTAGTGACGAGCTGAGTGACAGCCTTAGCAGAGAGTGCAATTTCCGTACTCTCACCGCCGAACCCATGACTTTGGCCTGGTCCACGCACAGTGAGACTGGATTGGATCGGCCTGGAATTGAGGATGTGTTGGATGAGGGTATATTCATGCGAAGATAGACTCTTAGAGCATTGAACAACTCGACCTGCTGAGACAGGAGCCAACACCCATGCACCCGAAGAGGAGCTCGAGCCGCCGGAGAGGCGTGGTATTACGGCATGCTACGCTTGTTAGTCGGCAAGAGAGGGGATATGACGTGGTCTCTGTGCTAACGGGGCGCTGACAGTGAGTGGAACGATCAAATTCGACTCTCAAACACGGCGCCGCCATGACCTTGTGAGCGGCTTAGGATTCATATAGGAGTGGGGCAACTTCATGCGTAGGCGTCATACGAAGATAATTGGAGTGTATTAGGCATGGATTCAAGGAAGAGCTGGGATCCGATGGTGATAAGGTGGCTGAATTTGATAGTAGAACTAGGTGGCGGAGATTCATGCATACCGGAACAACTGCAACTTTGAGTTTGACGAAGCCGGCCATTCCCTAGATATTGTGGAAAACCTTGACGAAGCGTGTCCAGACCAATTTCCCGTACGGCCCTCAGTCAAGAGGCGCAGCTTCCAGGCACACTTCACTCGGTGTTCCGGAAGGTGTTAGCGGCAACGTCCCGTATTCGGGATCGCAGGATGCATTTATGCAGACCACGGTCACGGAGAAAGATGGCCCCAATTATGGCACTCTTCCGGCGGAGCTAGCGGCAGACAGTTCATACTTATTGGAGGGAGGCTTGTACTTGGATGGCACGGGGATTTGGAGATGACTGGAAGGTGACGGCGGTATATCAAGCTGCCCGCCCTAGATGAAGGTGAAGCCCTCACCATCTGCATCTCCGATAACAGCTAGAACACCGGTTAGTTCGCTCGCTCGCTCAGCCGACGGCAGCAACATGTGCGAGCGAGATGCGCCGTTGGTCGCCGCCGATGGCGACATATTCTACTTTGTCAGCCACTGCAGCTGTCAGTCACAGCCACAGTCAATTCGCCATGGCCGCGCGCCGCTGACAAGTCACTTTCTGCAGACAAATACCCCGTCTAGGTCTCGTGGGGATCACTGGCGCGTCTCTGTGACCGACGCCGACCTCCGCCTTCTCCACCCTCCCTATCGATCCCCCACCGCCCTCGCTCCGCAATGGCGGCTATATGG
The DNA here is from genome assembly GCF_010094085.1 of Westerdykella ornata. Lineage (NCBI taxonomy): Eukaryota > Fungi > Ascomycota > Dothideomycetes > Pleosporales > Sporormiaceae > Westerdykella > Westerdykella ornata. The sequence goes on along the minus strand of NW_022986869.1, from coordinate 17,986 downwards.
AGGACCTTAAGAGCCGCGAGTAGTTGTGCCGTGTGTTTGGCATTATGGACTTACGCAAGCAAGCGCACCTGGTCCTGGTAGGCGAGAGGGAGTAGGAGGTGGGTGCTGAGGCGTGTAGCGTGCTCGCGGATTGGGTTGGCCAGGTTAACTCCCGAGGCCATTGCGTCGCCATAGCTCCCCAGTCGCAGCGGGCGCCGGGCATGGGTGCTGGCTGTTCAGCTGACGTCTCGAGTGGGCGTTTGCGTGCTATAATTTGCGTTGATTCCAAAATTTGGGATTCTCACTGTTGCCGTCTTTTTGCACAAATTCATGATGATGTAACTTACCAACAGTGGCTGATATATCTGTGACCGTGCGAAGCCTTTCGTTGCACTGGTATGTGTGAATTTGAGATGCTAAGGTGCCTCCCTGCGTAGCGAGACAACCGGTGTGGCGAGACAAATGAGGGGTACTTTGACTTTGAGCGACTAGATATGCGCACAACGAATATTGCTATAACTCTACGAAAATAATCTGCTGTAGCTAATTCTGAATGTCTATAATCCACTCCTCCCCAAAAATTACATTTGCATCGTCGTCTCCGAGCCTGATTTGCGCAGCGCCTTCTTTCATGGCCTGACACACTTCCCTCCCCACAGCGCCAACCTCAAGTCCTTATTGCTCCAAAATTTTGTAGAATAGGCTTATCCTACTCTCACAACCTCCCTCTGATACCAGGAAGTCATTATTAGCCCTAGGTGCGCTGCGGTGTGCAGTTTCACGCAGCGCCGCCCCGTCGTCGATTGGTACGTCTAGCAGAAGCGAACCACCGATCCAGGCTAATGCGAGATGACCCCATATATCTTACCTCATGCACACTGGTGGGTATTTTATTGTAAGTTATGCGGCTGTGCGAGCTGTCACAAGCGTTCAGATTATCGGTAAATCCGACTTAGGATTGGGAGCAGTAATAAGACATGGCCTGGTGCTTGTTTAGTCAGCCAACGCGCTTCTAGCGGCGAAACCAGCAATCTCACACACCTCGAGATGCAGTCCAACGCACAGTGATACCTACTTTGGGATGTAGAGCCATACTATAGCGCCGTTCCCGAGTGCCGAGATCTGTCTTTGACCCTTCCGCTGACCAATGGAACGACCTGATTGAGCTCACCACGTCCTCATGCTTCTCGAGTCGGCGTGCCGATTCCTAGACCAAGCCGCAGCGAGCTTTTGTCCCAGCTCGTTGAAGGGGAATACAATGTGATGGGAAGGATACAAGCTAAGATAGAGCGCGGTGGGCCTGGAAATCGAAGCCTGCGCTTCAGCATGTGGGTTCAACCGAACGTTATGGCAAAACACCGTCGTTGCAAGCGCATACGAAGGTGGAAAGTCCTTGCATGCTTTCATGATACAGATGTCGTATGGTCAAACAGCCAGCTCCTTACATGTGCACTGCAATCTCTAGGGTCGAAGAGAGGTGCTTCTGGGTTGTTCATGTTCGTGAGGGATGAGTACTGGCAGAGCTGTGGTGGTGGTGGTGGTGGTCATGCATGGCAAGACCCTGCACGATTCACGAACTGCATACAGCACTCTTCCATCCCTTGTTTCTACAAACTGTCGCCTCCGGCGCAACGTCCTGGCCGGAGCGGCTCGGCCATCCTCCCTGCTAGCGTCACCAACGTGTTCGTCTCTTCAGTTTGGTGCATTGCAAAATCGCCTTCGGCTAACCACATATGTCAGCCTTACCGCGCCACACTGTAGGCTGTACCATTGCCCACCCTCAGCTGAATTTGTTCAGCCTTCTTGCAAATGCACTACGGAATCATCTCACAGCACTGGCATTGTCCTGACTTTCGATGCGATCTTTCAGTAAGGCTCACCGTCCCTATTTACTTGTATGCGCGCTAACATTCCGAGCGAGGACCGACGTTCTCAGACGACCGAGTTGCCATGTTTCTCTCCTCAGCTAGGCTGCCGCGTTGAGCCTCCGAAACCCTATTCCTACTATATGTGTCTGGCACAGCTTCCTGCGTAGCAATGCGTCTTTTGCTACGCAGCAACACTGGAAAGTTTACCCTCACGAAAGACTTAATTGGCGACGATTCAATCCCTCCCTATACCATACTTTCGCACACATGGGGACCAGATGAGGAGGAGGTCACCTTCAACGACCTAACAAATGGCACTGGGGAAGAGAAGCTTAGATACGAGAAGATCCGGTTCTATGAAGAACAAGCTAGACAGGATGGCTTACAATACTTTTAGATTAACACCTATTATATCAAGGAGGAGAACGACGCCGAAATCTCACGCTCTATCAACTCCATGTTTCGCTGGTACCGCAATGCGACTCGATGCTACGTATATTTATCGGATGTGTCCACATCCTCCTTTACGTCGAACAGGAGAAAGAAGTTGACGAAGCCATAGGAATCAGATTTCTGGAAAAGCAGATGGTTTACTCGGGGCTGGACGCTCCAAAAGCTCCTCGCCCCAGCTTCGGTCGAATTCTTCTCCAGGGAACGCCAGCGACTGGGTGACAAGAGTTCTCTAAGGCAACAAATCTACGAGATAACTAATATCTCTCACGCTGCGCTTCAAGGATACCCTTTATCTCAATCCAGCGTCGAGGAGCGATTGCGGTGGACGGAACACCGCCGGACCAAGCTAGAAGAAGATAAAGCGTACTCATTACTAGGGATTTTCGACGTCTACATACTCCCTACTTATGGCGAGGGGATGGCGAGCGCACTCGCTCGGCTCCTGGACGGGTTCCACAAGGTGCAGAAATGTATCAAAGACTTACGTCTCACTGATCCCCGTGATGACAAGAACCGTATCGAGAACACAAAGGGCGGACTGCTGGAGGGCTCGTACCGCTGGATCCTCGGAAACTCCGCCTTCCGACGATGGCGCGATGACCAGCAGAGCCGACTGCAAGCATTGCTATGACACAGTCCGTTGCGATCCAGATAGTTCTTCGCGATGCAGCTGGCTTTGTCGAGTGAGTAACGACATCGCTCTTCTCAGCATCGACTGGTGCGACGGCTGGAACAGGGACAATGCTGTACGGGTCCTGAGAAGGCGGTGCGGTGAAGCAGTGTGCAATCGTTCATAGTCACGATCGTATTGTGAGGGATCGACTTCCAGCCCTCCAGCATGGCTTTGCTTCCATTGTTCTTGGGACATGGCTTTGCTCGGAGTTGAAAACACGGTAGGAAGGAGTGAAAGTGGGGTTGGGCATCTTATCCCTCAGCTCTCAGCTCAGCTCGTTGTGCATATCCAATTAGTTCTCGTCGCTAGCGAAAGGCATGAATAACGTGTTCCACCACCAAGCGCCCGCTCAACACTAGAGGCGGAGAGGCTGAGCATGCATGCAATTACCAACGCAAAAGCCTTTTTAGCTATTAACTATTCTACTTTACTTAAAAACTAATCGCTTAAATTCCTAGTTCGTCACTATTTACTGAACGATCTTGTGACAGACTTCTAAACATTTGAAAATTCGCGTCAGCAGATGTCGCCGAGCAGGCTCTACAGCGCCCTAGTCAATAGGAGAACTTTTGAGTCAAGCTATAGCCTAAGAGAGTTTAATAGGTTCAGAACTATGCGGCGTCTATAGAGGATCGAGATTCCTTACTAGCTCAAATAGTTGAGCCCTGAATTGGACCAAGGTTATAACTATTCAACTCTTGTACTCTTTCATCCCAAAGATGCTGACAACGCGGGTAAGTCTTGCTTCGTTTCTCTTTCGGCGGGCTAGCTTCGAAACGCAACCTCGATTCCCCTTTATTTTCAGCCAGACCTTCGGGTCCGCGCCGTGCTGGAGAAAGAGCCCAAAGATTTCCGTGTAATCAAAGTTGCTTTGTTCTGTCTTCATACATATCACTTCCCAGGTGGAAAAGGAGCCTTGTATTCCGAAGTTGACTATTGCATTGTCAAACTTCATGTTCGGGTCCGCGCCTCGTTCTAAAACTAGTTTGATAATCCCAATGTGCGGATTTTTCTTGAAGACGTATTTGAACCGTTCAAAGGAGGGATCCTTATCCGAAGTCGGTGTTGGTTTGAACAAACTGTACAGGTGTACTGCCACAAATAGAAGATTCGTTATATTTCGTTGGATTTGCGGATCCAGAGGCTCTGACAGGGCCGACTCGACGTACGACCATAGCTGGCATTGGACTGCCAGATGAACAAAGTCACGATTGTACTCGCAAGCCATCCATCCAGCGGACCAGTGGCGGGAATAGCCTTCGGCTCTGACTCTCTTTGTTGCAGCGGCGTCCAAATCTTTGAGCAGAGAGAGTTGGGGTCCTGCACCAGCCTTCTCAGCCCGGACCGCGTACTCGATAATAGTCGCGACTTTATCCAAAAATCTGTTACGAGACGCGCTATCGCAGACGAGTGGTGACGAACTAATTTTGAACATTGCAAGTTGGGCGTTGCACAGCCTAACATCTGGGTAGAATTTTGGGCCAGTCATTGCGACAAATTCAATCCACACCTCTGGGCGATCGAAATAATCTTTGACCGTCCGGTGAAGATAACCAATTTGTGCGTCGGGCAAGTACGAGGTGCACCCTCGACTTGCTTCAATAAGGCCTTTGCAACAGCCGTTGAGTCGTCTTCTCATAATTTCGGCCTGCGCAGTGGCTTGCCGTAATGGAATGGTGGCGACAGGGATTCTGAGCGCCAGTTCCGGATCCTCTTCATCGGCAAACGACATTATCAACAGAGTCATCGGATCCAACGAAGATCTAAGAATCTGTAGAATCTGAGATGTGCGTGCCTTCTGCTGCGGGTTGAGGTTGGAAAGGACAGCCCAAAACAGAGACTCGAGATCCTGAGGTAGCGAATCCAATCGCTCCTCAAGGTCCGTTAGGCGCTCTCCGTCTCGCAATCCCTCGAGGAGAGAATCTGTCACCAATGACACCCATATAAAGACGCCCTTTGATTTTTGTGTTACGTTCTCTATGAGACGGTCGGCAAACTCGGGGTCGAGCATGTGGAGCTGGTTGAAGCCGGGATTAGCGAGGAACCGGGCACGCACGTAGTGCCGAATATCCTGTGATGTGAGGTCCTCAACTCTCAAACTGGGCCTTTGACGAAATCCATCCTCGAAGACGTTCCACGGCCGGCTGGAGACACAGATCTTCACATTTGGATCTAGGAAGCTCTGGACCAGCTCCACTAGCTCGTCGTGGTTGCCATTGAATTCGTCAAGGCCGTCAACCAAAAAGAACAGCCTCATCGTCTTGCCAGCTTCTTTGATGAGGGGCCTGAAGGCGGTTACCAGCTCTTTCCACGTCCACGGCGCTGCCCAGGCTGTTTTGTGACCGAAGAGAACATATGTTTCCAACCTGTTAGGAAACACAGCAGGGAGCAGGTCAGGTGCCTGCTGAAGGGCAGAGTGCAAAAGCGTCCTTGCGAATCCTTCCTGTGACATCTGCATAGTTGCGCCGGCGTGCCAGAAGTAGAAGCTAGAAACTATCAGCTTCTTGTCGGCCGCCCATTTCCTGAGCAGAGCTTGAGTACGATTATCTTTGTAGACGAACTTGAGAAGAGTCGATTTCCCAGCAGCCGGCTTCCCGGTGATCCAGTAGAGGGACTCATTGTTTGTCAGCCATTCGACAAAGTTGGACCAGATAGGACTTTCAGGAGGACGGAAGATCCATTCAAAAGTCTTGGCGTGCGCATCTGAGATCTTCTCATAGCGATAGTCCATCCCTCTGAATTGCAACTCGAGAAGAAGTCGCTGGCTGAAGCTCTCGATATCTCCGGTTTCGAGATTGTCTTTCATGTTCAGTGCAGGTAGCTGGGCTGAGTCTCCCGCTCGTTTCTTCTCGCTGTATGTTTCGTTCAAGCTTGCAAGAACTTGCCGCTTCCATTCGCGATCCAACATGCTGACTTGGTCGAGATAATGCCGAACTGCTGATTGGGTCTCCTTCACGGTGGTGACAAGTTTCTCGTTCTTGGAGGATTGTCTTCGCTGCAACGAAAATACCTCCTCGCTACGACGAAGTGAGCACTTCCTCTCTCGTTGGAGATCTTCAGAGGACGGAAGATCTTACCGCACGGACACAAGGGTATGCATAGATATCTGTGTCCGGAAGCTATCAAGGGTCTTCTTTAAAGACTCGATCTCGGATTCGCTCCACACAGTTCGTAAAGCCTGGACAAAACTCGCCCAAGCCTGGTTTCTGCTCCCGCTCTTCAGACGCTTCAGAGCAGCGAAGAGCTCCTCCGCGACCTGATTGCACTCTCTGCACAGTCTTGCGACAACTCAGTCGTTGGCAGACATGGTTGCCTCATTCAATCCGGAGAGCTCAAGTTGAATCCGGTCGTTGATGCCTACAAGGCTTTCGTTAAGGTCTTCAAGGTCATCGTAGTCATCGCCGCCCCTGCGATTCTCCTGCTTCGCCCTATAGATTTTGATCGTGCCCCAGATGAGCTTGCTGGAGAAATCCACAAACTGAACAACGGCGCTCGCGACACCGACTGCTGATGATGGGTCCATCAATTATCACAGCTTGTTGATGAATCTCGAGGAGTGGTAAGACACATTGCGAGAAACTGGTTGGGCTGAAGATGAAGCCACATTATTGGCGCTAACCCTTTGCTGCGTTCCCTGGAGGCTGCCCATTGGTCCATAGCCTTTGTCCGCGACATTTCAGCTCCAAGCCACACCAGCATGTGTTGCCAATGAGCAGCGGTAAATACGCGCCGCCGTGTCCCAATACAAGTGTGGATGGGCTGCGCCCCACCTCCTTTGAAAGTATTCACGGCCTGGGATGTGGGAAAAATGCAATGCCACTCTATGCATTATCGCTCCATGGATACCATGAATTGATGAAGAATTTTCCGTCCAAAAGTCGGATTGACATGGACGCCCAAGACGAGCCGTATGGCAACACCACAGTCAAGATCTGGAGTGCGAGCAGCGGCGCGTGCCTCCAGACGCTCAAGGGCCATAGCGATTCGGTCTGGTCAGTAGCCTTCTCGCACGACTCTGCCTAGCTGGCATTGGGTTTAGCTGATGACACAGTCAAGCAATGCCTAGTTTTGAGTTTGGAGGGTATTTGGGTAACATCCAACTCAGAGAGCCTACTATGGCTACCGTCATAGTATCGACCATCATGTTCAACAGTATCCGAGAAAATATGATTGGTATTGGAACTGGAAACGGAAGGGTACGGATATGCCGTGTTAAGCGCAACAAGCTTAATAAATTCTAAGGCGTTAGAACATTTATGTCATATTTACTCACTATAACGTTACTTATTTTTTTTATCCTCTCTATTTCATAGAGGGACGGGGATCAACGTAAATATATAGCTTGCCAATTTGCCACACCAAAGCTTCTAGCAAACTACAAATTAAGTCCACGTGCAGAATTTCGTATTATATATTTGCCACTTGAGGCGGACGAACGCCTCGATCACACTAGCAGGGAGGACGACCGAACCGCACCCGCCATAGGGTTGTCGCGGTATTTTTCATGGAATAAAATGCAAGGGATGATGCTGCATGCATGAGACCTGATAGAGTAGGGCTAGAGGTTTCGAAAAGGTGCTTATTGTTAGCTAATTAGATCTGCACCAGGGTCCAAAACTGGACCTAGATGCGGAGCTCAGCAGCGGAATCGAAAAATAGGTCTGTAGATCCCGAGGCCAAGCCCCCGCGAGCTTTGATGAATGTGGCAGCTCTCTTTGGTTTGGCGTGGGGCTCTGCGTCGGTAGACTTGGCAGTCGACAGCCGCGCCTAGCACCTAAGGTCTAAACCTGGACCGAAATTAAATCTACGGTAGGTATCTGAAAAGGGTTCTGAGAGACCGCTCAGAAGCTTTGCGAGGGCTAGTGCGATCCTAAACTGTCTCGCTTAGGTAATGTTCCCAGTTGTGGCAGGTGTCTCCTAATGCATGGAGGACTTCCACAACTTTCAACAGTACAACAAATTCCTTAGCTAGGCACCTTGGGCTTCATAAACCACCCTCTAGTGGATTAGGGAGAATGCCAGATGCAAGCCATAAACTTGACCGTCCCACCACCGGGATTGTTGAGGCCACCTCAATCAATCTTTTGTTGTTTTATGTCATTATGATACATGATGTAATGGACCACTGTGAAGAGCGGTCCCAACATTCGGCTCCACGAAAAGTGAAACTGGAAGCAATGTTCCACGCAAAAGTGAGCTACAGTTATGTTTAGCTGAGAGGATAGTACCGCACTGAAATCTAAGCCTAACCTCTCTTATTGCAGGATCCTCATCTTATCTGAAGTCGGTGCCAGTCTGTATTTCGAAGGAACCTTTGTCCGCGCGGACAAGATGACTGCCAACAAAGGTTCCTTCGAAATACAGACTGGCACCGACTTCAGATACGATGTATTTGCCGCGAAGGAGAAGCCGCCGAAAGCGGGGCACGTGCGCGAATACCTCAACGAACTGCTCGCGGTCCTAAAGGAGCCACTCCCCTTCAAGGCAAGTGTTCTACCGTCGGCAGATTGTCTGTTGTTCCTGTCCCCCCAGCGCAATGTTGATTGTGGGCGTAATTCTCAACTTATTTCGCACATTGGCCGGTAAGATGGCTTGGGTTCGTGGCCTGAAGGTGATATTCTGTGCATTCAATTCCTTGTAGAAGGATTATAGTGCTCTAAGATGCTGACCCTACTATAGGACGATCAGGAAAAAGACAGTACCTTACCTTGGGACAATACGTTTGGCTCGCAGCTATCACTGACTGAGGTAAAATACCTTAGGGATTGTATTATAAATTACCTAACTTGTGTGGAAGTCCTTGTCTTCGTTTGAACGACCCTCGCTTGATGATGGATAGTCTAGTATAGGAGTGTCAAGTGTTGATCATGGGAGAGTAAAGCCACATGTAACACGGCTCATGAGATCGCTATTTCATAAAGTGTAGTGATATGAAAGTATCTACATGCGTGCAGATTGTAAATTGCTCGGATGTGAAGTACCTTAGATTCATCCTAGCACAAAAGGTGTTCCGCCATAACGGGGGCGGTTAGAGCATAGCTAAAGCAGTTACTTTAGCGGTACGCGGCATCGCCACCAGCAGCAGGGAGGATGGCCGTACCGCACCGGCCAGGACCTTGTCGAGTGGCGTGGAATCTTTCACGTGGATGAAGGTCTTGGAGTGTGGACCCTATTGCCACTAAATTGCTTCACCCTGTGTCCGGAACGAAACCCGCTACGGGAACCAGATAGGGCAACTATCTCGTCTGGCACAGCCCACAATGGACAGCATGGCCCGGAAGGTTGACGAAGCTAGGCTCAGCCGCACCCTCTGTATCATGATCTGGGTGTCTACATGCTTCTAAGGCAGGTATTGGATGCATTCCATCAACCTCACTTTGGCAATGACAGGAGCCACGGTCGCCACACCCTCTCGGCCCAGTCCATAAGCCAGTGAAGGACCGTCACTACTTTCATTGCATCAAAGCACGACCTTGTGCTTCCCATGTCAATTTGCTCCCAAATGGTCATTTTCTGGTCGTTCTTCGGAACAATCAACAAATGCCAGTCATGGCCTTGGACGATCAGGAGCGGAAGATCGGGCCACTGTCCGCTAGTATTGCCGCGAATCAGGGCAAGGCGTTTCAACCATGCGTCCGTCCATATCGCTATTTGGGGTTTGCCATCTGTCCATGACTTCATGGGGCCTTTGGTCTCGATATTGATGGCGATAGGATTGTGACGAGCACGAGTCGTATGGTTCCAGGACTTTATAGGTGCGCCTGGTAGCAAACGGAGGTGGCGCCACGCTTGCTTGGTAGCGGGGTTCGGGTTGAGGGTGACAACGTAGTCAACGACGCGACCAGGAACAGTGGAGCGCGCGAGCGATGGGGGTTCGATTCGAGCCGTTTTCCTATACCCTTGAGTGCATGACTATCTCGGAAGACGACAAGGACTTACACATTGTGGATGTCGAGTGTCTGCCGGTGCTTAGACGTATTGCGCGCAAGTTTGAGGAGCGGATGTTGGACCTCAGAGTTCCACTCGTCCTCGGAAACACCCGATCCATAATCGTATTTTCGTGCGGTCTCTACAATTTCTAGTATCTGCGCCGTCGAAGGCATAGAACCGAGGACACAACGCTGCTCCAGGTCGTTTGCCCAAGAATACTGAAATCGCATCCTATCTATTGGCGGCAGAGTGGAAACGACCGCATTGATGTCATGGTACCCCAAGATTCCAATACCATCTGCAAATTGCTGAGTCGCTCTGCGCATCGCCGTGACGTCTTCGGGCTCCTCCCCTTCCTCGTCGTCACCAAAGTTGCAAAAGACAACGGGCTGCTCCTCAAAGTCTTCGAGCAACTGGAGCTGTTTCACAGGGCTCAAGCGCCCACTCTGATGTGATTCGACTTCGGAGGCTTCGGATGCTGCAGCGCTTGAGGCGCTCTTGGTCGGAGAGAGAGGGGGTTGGGGCACGCTATCGAGGTCGCGGAGTCGCTTCGAGGGACGGGGTGTTTGGTCCAAGTCCACTTGCAACGACGGGGGATCTGAGCTGCTCTTGGCTTCCTCTCACACTCGATAAGCAAGCCAATGTTTGTTACTTCTCGAAGCGAGTACACGGTATTGAATGTAGAACGCCAATGCCTCGCTGCTGCTCTCGCATGGCTCCGCCGCCACCATTCCCATTCATCCACCAATGCTTATGAGCAGTCGTAATGTGTAGCCAGCCACAGTTACCATTACCGAGCTGTATGGCCTTACAGGTCCTAGACATGCATCGACAGCTGGAGAGACCCATGGCTTTTAGCTTAGCATTGACACAGCCTACTCGTGCAATTTGCTTTTTGTGGAACACACAAAACGCTAAGCGATAGCGGCAATAGCTGTTAAGAATGCTTTTCTGTAGTCTCTAGAAAGTATAAAACGGTGTCTCTTCTTTGCAGCAACCACATACTGAACAAAGACCTCGCACAATTTACTACTCTATAGAGCAAATTTCTCTATCTTTCAAGATGGGCGGCAACAACACCACCACCAACAACACTACAAACATCATTATCAATAACAACTTTGCACCGAACCCTCCAACGCCGAACTTCATTGACACTCTTCTGACATGGGTCAACGACATGGTCAGCGGTAGCCCATTCCCGGTACACCTTCCCCGGTAGATTTACAACTCTCACTCTTAGCTTACAACATCTCACAGATCACCGGGGACCTAAACAAGGATGAGCCCACTCTCCAGACAGCTGTTCAGCAGGTCGCGATCACAGCATTCCTTCAAAAGTACAACTATGCATACAATGGCGCCAACACTAGCCCGCCCAACTACAACGGTAGCAAGTTCTTTGGTACCCCTGAGGACTTCACCAATGTCGCCCAGAACGTGCTTGCTACCAACATCAATATTTACGTAACTAACGACCTCTTCATTGACGACTCTCTTATCCCTCAATGGGCCCTCAAGAAAATGCGCAACGATCTGGCCACCTGGGTCCAGGTAGTGGCTGGGAAGCCCGTCATCAAGGGATGGCAGATTGCACCTTACACGAGGTACTACAATGATCCCTCTGGGAAGGAAAACATTTCTGTTGATGCTCAGACCTTGTACACAATTGTCGATGCTCTAGATCAGAAGGGAAACCCACAGAAGACACTTTTCTTGTCTTTTGTAGGTGTATGGTATGGTGTCAGTGCTACATTTGATCTTACGCCACCTCAAGGCACACAGAAGGAACTTGTCAAGCAACAAGTCGTTGGGTATGGAAACTAAGGACTGAAACGCAACTCGAGATTAAAGAACTGAGCAACCTGGGCCACCGGGCCACGGATACACTCTTTACTTCTTTAAATACTAGCATCCCCACCTATGTAGCAAGAGGCTCACGGTGCTGAGAAATACAAGGAGTACGCTCGCTTCAAGCAACTCAGAACCTGTGTATATATGTCGCACACTAGGAGATCCACACTACTATAAAGCTCAGACAACTCAAGCGACCGTGCCACGCTACTCCCTTATTGTAATACCACGCTCTCTGTAAGCTGGCTCAGTACAACCGCAGCCGTTCACTAATCTCGATATGAATATGCTGATTCGGAGCTTCGTAAAAGTTTTGATGCCTCTTAAGCCAATCACTCAATGCCTCAGTCCTGAAGAAAAAAACATTGGCTCTCCCATTAACCCCTCGAATGCAGACAGGTACACACCTATTCGCACATACACTTATCTGAGTCTAGAGTCGCTGGTGACGGAGAGGATAGCGTACCTGGTGGAGGAGTACGGACTCCTGCCCAAGACACACTTTGGCGCGCGGAGGCAGCGGGGAACTACGCATACGCTGTCGTACCTCTGGGAGGACGTGTTCAAGGCGTAGCGCGGGAAGAGGACGCTGTCGCTGGTGTTGTTTGACGTGAAGGGAGGGTGCAACAGCGTGGTAATAGAGCCGGAGATCAGGCGACTGCGGCAGCGATAGATCCCGGAGACGATCGTGCGGTGGGTGTGCATCCTCGTCGATGACGTGATGACAGAGGTGCAGAGGTTCCCGCAGGCTGGTCTTCCCCAGAGATCAGTGCTCGCTCTGATCCTCTTCCTGTTCTTCAACGCTGGTCTCGTACAGAGCACACCACGACACGGCAGCTCGATGGCGTTCGTCGATGACTACTCGGACACGCTCGCCAGCGTCAGCCAGCTTGGGTCGGTATTGAAGAGCCAGGGCAAGTACAAAGAGGCCGAAGCGATGCACCAACGAGCACCCCAATAAGCCACCAGCATGGCCAATTTAGCATCAATATTTTGCAGTCAAAGCCGGTTGATGGAAGCTGAAGACCTGGAGGTGCGGATACTGGGCGATGAACATCCCGCTTCCCTAACAGAGCCGCAACCAGAAAGCCTTGATACTTCCGCAAACATGCGCCCGGATGCAGACAAAGGTCTTCGGCGGCCAGCATCCTGATACAAAGTCATCACTTGAAACTCTGGCTGTATGTCAACAGATAGTATGGGGGTTAGGACATTTGATGCTGCTTTAAATGGATGGGACTGAGCTAGTGCAAAGGTAGAACAGGTATTACTAGATGTAAGCATAGCTATGCGTGGCGATACGGTAACATAAACTATGTGGCACCAAACTTTGCCACCATGTGCAGGGAGGACGGTCGAGCCGCACTGGCCACAGGGTTGCCTTGGAGGCGAGAATGCTTCGTTGCGGCTGCAGAGAGTTAGAGATGGCCCCGATGCTCTGAGGCGTCGCTAGAATTTGCTGCATAAACGCGGTACGGCATTCGGTTCCAAGTATTTGTATATAGAATTAACTCTAGCTTTCGCCGAGCGTTGCGTCGTTCATAGACTCGCCCGCGAGAAACCTTCTTGTCGAAGGGACAGAGGTTCATTTACCGGTATCACATCAGGCAGATACACTAAGCCAGCTCTGCTTCCAAGCAACGCCCACAATTACCCCTAGCTGTTATTGTTATATAAATTTACTAATCATGCATCTCTCTTCACGTGACAGTCAGCTTATGCGATTTAGCCTTATCGTTGCTGCCTAACATACAACCCGAAACCCTCACCTCAGTGCTACGCAACTGACGTTAACGTGGGATTCTATCGTAGACATCGATTCCAACCAACTTCATCGGCTTAATAATTTCTGATGCGACTTTTACGACTTGAAGCCGACGGCTTTTTCAGACTGAAGGAGCATATTGGCAGAGACATTCCACCATACGCAATTCTCTCACACACTTGGGGACCAGATCAAGAGGAACTCACGATTCAGGACGTGTTGGAAGGAGGAGGAAAGAGCAAATCAGAATATCGTAAGCTTACGTTCTGTGGAAAGCAAGCTGCAAAGGACAGCCTCGAGTGGTTCTGGCTGGACACATGTTGCATCGACAAGTCTAGTAGTGCCGAGCTCACAGAAGCAATCAACTCCATGTTCCGTTGGTACGCTAATGCCGCCAAATGTTACGTCTATCTGTCCGACGTTTCTGTCGACAGCGCTAAAGGGAAGGGCCAATTGCCTCGAGCAACATGGGTACCAAGCTTTCAGCGAAGTAGATGGTTTACGCGGGGCTGGACACTACAAGAGCTACTAGCTCCAAAATCCGTCGAATTTTATTCTGCAGAGGGCGAGTACCTTGGAGATAGAAAGTCACTGGTCCAAGAGATCCAAACCATTACTGGAATCAACAGTAAGGCTCTCGAGGGGAGCCCACTTTCACACTTCAGTGTTGAAGAGAGGATGTCATGGGCTGCAAATCGAGATACGAAACGCGAAGAAGACGCCGCATACTGCCTATGGGGAATATTCGGCGTTTTCATGCCAGCTATTTATGGAGAAGGCAACAACGCTTTCAAAAGGCTGCAGAAAGAAATTGAAGAGTCACTACAAAGGGATGAACCCAGCATCCATGTCAATCAAGCTCCTTGTTCCAAGTGTACGTATCGGAATTCTCCTTCTGTCGTTCTGTCATTGCTAACAACTATAGGTGGCCGACATGGACATTTTGCCAATGATCTACATTGCTATAAATGTGAGATTTCCATTACTTTGAGGCCGATCTAGTCTGGCTAACGTATTGAGGCGGTGAATATGGTCACTATGCCAATGAACCACACTGCTATGGATGTACGTAATCCACACCCTCAGTGAGCTCGTATATAAGCATGCTAATGGAGATATCAGGCAATAGCCGAGACCACATCGTGAGCGAATGCACACGGTGGCTAGACCCAGCAACAATAACTCAGCTTGCTGGAAAAAAACTACTGTCTTTGCGCCAGGAACGATCAGCATCGGAATATGCTACTGCGTTCGAGAAGCTCGCTTCTCAACTGCAATGGGGAGATAGCGCACTTATGGCCTTCTTTTATAAAGGGTTGAAAGATCGAGTCAAGGAAGTACTCTGCATGCGACGTAAACCTAATACTCTTTCAGAATATGTTAGGATGGCTGTTGGAATCGACGTCGAGCTGGATCTATTAGAGAAACGTAAGCCTCGCAGGGGGAAAAGGAAGTGAAAGCGAGGCGTTTTAACCATGCATCATCCAAATTGTAATGTGGGGTTTGCCTTGAGGGGACTTTATCGGATGTGTGCGGTCTGATCGAGTGATGGTCATATTGTAGAGATATTTGTCTTAGAGTTGAACTCGCCCGGATGTGCGAGAATATTAACTTCTAGCTATTGAGGTTAGCGAGCATACAAGAAGACGGACGCTACGTTATACCGAAGAATTGCACCTGAAAGCCAGGCAGCGCGGTGAGCTCCTTCCACTGTGCCTTGCCAACTCCCTTTGGGTGGAGGTGTGAGTTGCAGCGGCGAGTTTGCAGATGACTAGACTCATATGCTAATTTCTTAAGAGGCAGACGAACGCATCAATCACGCTAGTAGGGAGGACGGTCAACCCGCACCTGCCATGACCTTGCACTGGAGGCGCTCGATTTTCGGTGTGGATGAAGAGAGATGTTGGCATGGGCGTTGGTGTTTCTGAAGGGAAAGGCAGGCGAAGAAGCGGTCGCCAAGAGATTAAGCACAGGCCATCATCTGATTAGATCTGGAGGGGCTAAAACCTGGAACCCGCCCTCGGGACCTGGTCCACTGCGGGGGACCAAAACGTGGTCCACTGCGAAACCCAAAATGGGACCCTATTGCCAGGAATAGCCCAAGTTTGGATCGCGGCCAGATAGTAGGCATGCCTGGGTTGATGAGTGTAGCGTGTTAACGATTCCAAACACGCCTAGGTTTTCTGTGGGTGGTTTCGTTTTAGTTCCCGCAGTGGAGCCTGGTTTACTGTGGTATCCGGCCGAAGTAGTGTAGCTGGTCCACGCACGACAGGGGTGTTTAGCTAATGCATTCAAATGACGCTTTTCCACATCTGTCTATTGTTACATACAAACTTCAGTACTTCGTGTGACCTCCTTCCATCTCAATCACAGCTTGGCGACGAGCTGGTATACTATCAATGAGCTCTCGAAGCACTTCCACTGTGATTGACTCCCACGCCTCTTGAACCACCGTACGTAGTTGATTATACGTAAGTTGCCTCCCTCCCTCTTGCTCAGGGTAGAATTGCTCTATATAGTCTTTCATCTTGTTCCACACAGCCTTAATCGGATTTAGGTCGGGAGAGAATGCTGGCCAGAAGATTGGGTGGATACTCCTTGATGAGAGCTCCTCCATTGTATATGCAGCTGAATGCCCAGGTGCCTCATCTTGCATGAACTTAAGGTGAGGATTCAGACGTAGCCAGCTATCAATAAGAGGCATAATTCGATCACAGTAGCTCTCTTTGTTGATCGACTTCCATTCTTTCTCCCAGAAGAGATGAGGGCCTTTTGACATGCCTGAGAAACATGCCCAAAACATCTATCCACACTTCTTACGAATTTTATCCACCAAGCACATATCATCAAGCTCCTCTCCTAGCTTTCTTGTAACCCATTGTTTTCGATGCTGCCCACCAGTTATCCAGGTCTCATCGTTCCATAAGATCCTCTACCACTCCCACGGCTGCCAGTTGATGTGAGCTTGTGCCCACTCAAGACGAATCTACTGATTAGCCTCAGTAAAGGGTGGCTTAGCTCAAGCTACACAGTGTCTGTACCCTCTTCTTCATAGAGCACTCCTGATTGTGTATTCACCAATGCTCCAGTGCTCAAAGGGGCCCTGAGCAAGTTGGAGGTAGCTCATTTGTCAGGTGTTGTGGGACGATTGGATGTATGCCTCAAGCTCATCAACTTGGGCATCAGTAAGACGAGGCAGATGACCGGAGTGCTTTTTAGATATGACGAAGTTCTTGGTTACTGCATAACCAACTTGTTGTTTAGTGCAATTAAGCTGGTTCGCAATAAACGTGTAGCTATGGCCTGCTCGATGTAGGGTATGGGCCTCAACAATCTCATCGTGAGTGAGATATCGGTGGTGGTGGTGAGGAGGCGTAGATGGGGCTTCAGGCATCGTGTTGATTGTAGGTAGATGCATGATGTGACAGAGGTACGCGGAGTTCTATACAAGATACGGGTGCTACTCATATTTTTATCTTGTAATAACATTTGATTATATGGTCTGAGTACCCTTGTCGTACGCGGACCAGCTATACTACTTCGGCCGGATACCACAGTAAGCCCAAGTATCAGATTTGATGGTATCTGAAGATGTCACGGTGACAGAAAGATTGAAGGTGGGTTGACTGATTGTATTCAGGTGTGTGTTCTTATGTGGATGTGTCAGATTTGATGGTATCTGAAGATGTCACGGTGACAGAAAGATTGATTGAAGATGGGTTGACTGATTGTATTCAGGTGTGTGCCTGTGTGTGTGAGGCTGAGGCCTGACACCGGTTTTGATGTTCCTTCTCTGGGCACCAAGGCTGTGCAGGGCACTAGCCACTGCAGAATCACTAGCCACATATCCTCAGACAGTACCGGTACAGACAGTTTCTCCCAGTCCTCCTCTCCAGTCCCAGATAGGATATCCATAAACTGGCTTACCATCTGACACACCCCCTCAGCTTGGAACCCATTGCAAGCTGGACCCAACAGCATCTCCTCTTCAGAATAGCATATCTTCCAACTTGCATTGCACTTCATCCAAGTCTATCTCCTTCAGGGCATTTGAGCCCTTCACTCTTTGCAGCCCCAATTGTTCCAAGAACCTGTTCCACTTATTCTCAGGTAATACCTTTGTAAACCCATCAGCTAGCATCCTCTCTGATTGCAGATACTCAATCTTGATGATCCCAGATAATATCTCTTGCCTCAGCCAGTGATTGTGAATGTCCACATGTTTGAGCTTGGTCTGCAACCTTGAGATCTCCGCATTGAGGAGCCTGATGGTTTGTTGATTGTCACAATGGATGGTTATTGTCTACTCTAGGAGTGGAACCTCCAGTTCTTTGAGGAGTCTTGAAATAAACATGGCTTCCTTTGCCACTTGTTTGCCTTCCATGCAATGAGGCTATTGAACAGTTTGATTGTATATCCTTGGAAACTCTTTCTGTCCAGTGTATTGTCTGCAAATGATACATC